>NC_044916.1:11211853-11361499 GCF_003576645.1 Ipomoea triloba | reverse complement strand
CCCCCCCTCCCCCCCCCCCAAAAAAAAATGCAAAAGAAGTAGAAACTGTAAAGAGAGATCCATCAACCACTAGCAAGCACCAATGCACACTAGTCACAAAATTTCTCCCTTGCTTCCTGGACAGGAGCGGAGCCAGGAAAATCATGTCTGGGGGTAGCAAAATTATGCAGTCTATATCAATATTGATTATACTTTATATCATTATATATACCAAACCATATATTATCAATAATAATTTTTAATGATACTTTGTGTAATCATGTATCAACTACATAATTGTACAAATACGATTGGCATATGTCAACCGATACTTTATATAATCTCATAACTCAAAATATATACAATAATAAATGTACTTTTATTATAATCTTGCTTGTCACTCTTTTATCAAATAAAAGTTGTCAATTATTTTGTTGGCAACATTTTTTAGATAATTAACTAATATTCATTTTATGATTAACTTAACAAATTCGCCACTGTTCCTGGACTTGCATGCCTTTAACTTGTTCTAATAACTCTACATTTTGCATTGATGTATTTATGTATGCTTATGAATTATGAGATATTGCTTAGTTTCTGATCTTTCATTTTGTTTATACAATTGCGATTCTGACTTGCAAATGAATGGTGGCAGACTTTTCCTGGCCATAAAGGACCTGTTTCATGCTTAACATTCAGGCAAGGAAGTTCAGAACTGTTTTCAGGGTCATTTGATCGATCGGTCAAGATTTGGAATGTAGAGGATAGAGCTTATGTAAACACACTATTTGGGCACCAAGCTGAAGTCCTAACAATTGATTCATTGCGGAAAGAGCGAGTTTTGACAGTTGGTCGTGACAGAACCATGCATTTATTTAAGGTTATTTCTATGACTTGTGTCTGTTACCTGAATTACATTCTTGCAAATATTATTATTATGAGAGTTTATTGGTTTCAATTTGTTAAATTACAGTTAGTGGTGTATTAGAAATTTAACCCCACTGAATTCATTAACTTTTTTGCTGAATTTTTTTGTTCAAATGAGATTGAAAAGAATCCAACTTTAGTGTTTTCTTCCATGCCCTTTTAAATTTCCTTTCCAACGGTCGTGGTTAAGAGCAGCAGTATTAGGTTCTTATAAAAGTTTCGTTTCACAAAAGTAAGTTATTACAAACTACTTTGCCGCTTACACCACCCCTACTCTCTGGTGAACAGGTTCCTGAGGAATCACAATTTATATTTCGCGCTTCTGCTTCTTCCCTAGAATGCTGTTGTTTCATCAATAATGATGAATTCTTATCAGGTTCTAGTGATGGAAGTATAGAACATTGGACTGCAAAGAAGAAGAAACCCATTCACATTGTGAAAAATGCACACACTTCACTTATTGAGCAGAGAAGTACAGGAATGCTGTCAAATGGTGACATAGGTAAGCTATGGTTCTTTGAAAAACACTTAACTAATTCTGAATTAAATTCACTGTTACACCAACAAAAACCTGAATTTAGAAGCGTCAAATTGCGCAGGAAATGTTGCCTTAAATCCTGAGAGTGTCTCTTCATCTGCACTCTCCTGGGTCAGTTCAGTGGCTGTCTGTAGAAGCAGTGATCTTGCTGCCTCAGGAGCAGGCAATGGTCTAATTCGTCTTTGGAAAGTTGAGGGTGAATCCAAGGGAATCTGTCCTTTGTTTGAGATTCCATTGGTAAGAGCATGTGTGCATTATATTGCATGCGGGTTACTATTGCTGTGTTATATTCTCTGTAATTGTGTAAATTGAGATTCACTTAGTATGCTTCAGGTGGATATTGATCATGGTAATTTAATAGTTGGCAATGATAAGTTGATAACTTTGAGTCTTTGATGTTATTATCAACACAATTTCGCATGTGCTGACAACTCACCATAATTACCTCCTATTTTGGATTAGTTGTAGTAACAATAAAGGAAGATTCATTAAATTTGTAAATGTCATATGATCAACACATTTTAGCATGTAATCAGTTCCATTTGGTCAAGTTGGCATCTAGGTTTCCAGTTTCCTTGTCTAAGTTGAGGTCTCAGCTTTGAGTCTCCCACCTCATACATTTTATTTGTTTGGGTATTGTTTCAATTTTAAAAAATAGTTTTGGTATCAACAAGAACAATATTTGTATATTCTCCTAATCTTCTGTTGGCTTTATACATGGTTAGGTGTTCTTTCTTATCTTTATCATCTCTTGATATAACTGTTATTTGCTTATGCAACAATTTCTCGATGTAGGCTGGATTTGTAAATTCTTTAGCTTTTGCAAAATCTGGACGCTTCCTTGTTGCCGGAGTTGGAAAGGTGAAGTGCTATCATTTTCCACTTTAATTTTTTTTTTCTTTTCTTTCTTTGGATGTAGATTTTAATTATTCTGGTATACGGCATTGCCTCAAATTGTATTCGAGTTATACTAAGCGTCTAAGCATGCACTTATATAGATAACATCCAAGATCCATACTGCCTCCTTGACAGGGTTATTCTTTTTTCGAAGAGGGGCGGGTTGATAAGGGGAGGGGCTGTTGGAGACTGGCTTTCCCACTTTACTCAACTATAATTTTGCATCGACAACTTTTGTGAATTAAACTGCCATTTTTGCATCTTCTTAGGTTGTTATTAATACGAGTTCCCTTTCATTCACAGGAACCTCGCTTAGGAAGGTGGGGTCGTATTGCTAATGCTCAGAATGGAGTTGCTATACATTCTTTCAAGCACATGTGAGGTTGGTAGACGGTTTGCTTGCTGCAACTTCGTCTCAATACTAAAAAGGGTGTTCTCTCTTTGACGGTAACTCTTTTGGATGCACGGGAGCAAGCTTTCCCACAGAAGTTAAGTACTCCATTCATACCTAAATTTTGTAGTTGAAAGTTAATCTCGTTTCGATATAATTAGGCCCAATATAATGCTGAGAGTGCTGTTGTAAGATGGACAATAGTGAATCAATCAAAATTTTCATCCCAGAGAAGCCATTGTGTTTGCTATTCATTGTAGTTGTAATTTTTGCAAGAGGATTTTTTGGATTATGAGGCTCAATTTTAATTTTCTTAACTCAATTCCTCTTTGATCTTTTGTTAGTATTCCCTCTTTAGCTTATTGTATAACAAGATTATCTTTTTAGAAGTTAGATTCACACGTGTTAAAGTTTAAGAATTTTTACAGTATCGCACAATAATATCATACGGAGTATATATCTTGATAAAGTTATCTCTTTACAATATGGTACTATAAAATTTTCATCATGGTTCACTTCTTACATTGAAGTGAAGTCCTAATTATACTACAAAAACGTGTAGGTTTGACATAAGTATTACTCTATGTATTTTGTCAACTTACTCCTTATATTTTGGCTAAGATTTTCAGTATGGGTGTGGGATGCATCCCTATCCTAGCCCCCTCAATTGGATTGAGCTACACACCATAATGCAATTAGGCTATTGAACCTAAAAAATATATAATTGAGTCCCTAAACTAATTAATTTCATGCAATTCTTCTAGGTTTCTAAAAGGTAATCTAAATTATTTTTAAAAAAAAGAATTTTAAATAATTATTGAACCAAAAAAACACCGTCTCCAGTCATGGAGACCAAGACAGCTTCTTACTAAAAGCCATCGGCCATGCTGCAACTGTCCAGTTCTGCCGAAATCATAGGACACTGTCGGAGAACCAAAGGTCGTTGCTGTAAGATCAGCTGAGGTGTCGTCGATGAAGAGAAGCCGTGACTGCGCTACTTGCCGCCAGAGCTTTGCCTGGATGAAGAATGTTGCTACTTGATGTTGGCAGAGGGTGGCTTGCCCGTGAAGGAGATCGCCGGTGGGGTTGTTGTGCTTCGAAGGAGCTGTTGCTTTCGGTGTTGTCTCGCCGCCGGTGGTTATCCAGAGAGAAGAGAGGGTGAGACCGGAGACAGTCATGTGTTTTTCTTTTATTATTATTATTATATTATTATTATTATTTTTTAAAAATTAAATATATTTTAAATATAGGTTACCTATTAAAAATCTGCAAAATGGAGAAATTGCATGAAATTGGTTAGTTTAGCGACTCAATTGTAGATTTTTTAAGTTCAGTGACCTAATTATATTTTCGTTAGAGATATGCTTCATTATTTTCAGAAAAATTTCGTAAAGTTGTGACAGTGTGCTGTCAGTTAAATTTCTGTGCAGCACAGTGTTGAGAAAATTTTCGAAAAAAAAATGGCCTATTTGATCTTTATCCTTTAATTTAATGAATTTATAGATAATGAATATAAAATGGTATTGGAAGTTGGAACTGAATGATGTTTGAATCACACTATGGATAAATGTTTTCTACATTTTACCAACCAATGACTTATCCAAATAGTTTCATACTAAAAACTTCTTGTTATAAAGTTTTTTGGTCCACAAATAATAATTGTTTCTTAACTTATTCATTCCCACAATGATTTCTATTCACAAGTTTAGTTTTTTTGTTGATAAGTAATTCCAAATTATCATGACGAATTTTATGATGTACAATATTAATTATAATTTTGACCAATAATGGTTGTCAAAATTAAAGACAATGGCATGAGAAGAAAACTAAAGAGGAAAATGATAAGTTTTTTTTTTTTTTCTAGAAATAAAGATACTTCTTGATGTGATACATTATGATAACTATCAAATAGATTGTCCTTAGATTATGCATGGTAAAACAACAATTAATTATAGTGTGTCACGTTAAGGTAACAAATTTTATGAGAATATTAATTATAGTTTCCACCAATAACGATTGTTAAATTAAGACAACAATGTGAGCAGAAAGCTTAAGAGGAAAATGATACTTAAGATACTTCTTGATGTGATATATTATGATTAGTTAACTGTTAAATCAAAATGTTTTTAGATTAGATTTGTTTAAACAACCAATTAATCATAGTGATGGTTGTTAAAATTTATACCACAGTGAATAGAAAACCTAAGAGAAAAATGATAAGATACTCCTAAAAGTTAGAATACTTCTTAACATAACACATTATACTGTAACTACTTAACCCTCAAAACAAAATATTGTTAAACTAGATTTGATTTAACACTCAATAAATCACAGTAAATCATGTTTGAATAATGAGATTACTTCAATATATGTAAAGTTAAAACTTGTATGCATGTGGTGTGTGTAAAAAACCTAATCCCAACTCAAACCATCATCAAAACTTTCACTGTCCAGGCCAAATCATCTATTGCAACATGACATTATTTACATTATTTAATCCACTTATCACTCAACATTTCTTTAAATGTACCAAATTACTAACACATTACCTAATCTCATTACCCTTACAAATGTACCAATAGTCAAATACTAAATCCTTACCCAAACTCATTATCCCAACATAGGAACAAGCTTTTTGGGTGGAATGAAAACTTTAAGAAATTACAAAAGTAGAGTGTAAATTGATCATGAGTTAAGTCAAATTAATTTTCTTTAAAGTAAAATATTGTGTTTAGATAGGTGGAAGGTGTTGGAAAAATACACAATGGAATTCCACTAGATTTCGAGGAGATTTTACATGAAAGTTGGTATGGCTTATCTCTTTTGCAGATGATTGTGTGTTGATGTTAGTGTTGGGTTTCCCTAGTTCTATTGATTTTCAAAAGTTGTTGTTTTTATTTATTTTTTATTTTTTATTTTTATTTTAAGGAGCCATTAAACAGAGGCATATTAAGCGGTAAATATTATGAGATAAATTAAGGCAGTTAATATGAAATTATTTCTAAATTTAATAAGAGTTTCCCAACATTATAAAATGATGTGCTATATGCCAGTGAGCATAAGGGATCTACACACTTTGGACATAATCTCACACTTCTGCGGCCGCGTTACAAACATTGATTCTTCTCCCAAATACTGTCTGCTAAACCACTAAGCTAAACCCGTGCGGGCCAATTCTTACATTATACCTTAGTACATAATTATTTATTTTGATTTAGGAGAAAGTCCACAATCGTCACTCTAATATGCATTATGAGTGAAACTCGTCTTGTGACCTTAACCGACAAAGGACTACAACAAGATAAACCAATTTAGGTTATCCATAGTTAATAAGCTCAACTGAGAACATCAATAAATAGTTCTCATAGTAAATCAAACTTTAAATTTTATAATTATCGAACTAATTAATTCCGCCACCAACTCGGCTTGATTTTCTCATAACTATTTCTTATCTCTTAAGTAGCCTGCAATAGTGGTGCATGCTTGTAAAGTGCTTATGCAGACTAGACTAGAAGGAAAGAAAGACATTTGACTTTTATTCTCCTTTCTTTCTTTACTTTATTAAACCTTTTAAGTCTTTTTTACTTCATCGGGGAGTGGGAAAATAATAAAACTTTGGTAGACAAAAGAAAGGAGAAAAGTGCATATATGGTGTTGATTTTGACACTTTTTCTTTATAGTCTCCATCATTTTTGTTAGGAAATAATTTTTTTGGGGTAACACAAATAATTTTTTTTGGGTTTTCATTTAATCAATTATTAAGGGTGAAAAACTGAGTTGAGGTATGTGAGTTAGTGCTAAACCGGCCTGGAATGAAATGGGTTAAGGTAAAAAATAATTTGACTCAGAGCATACATAGTAGAAGTTTTTTCTTAATTTTTGTCCGTCCAAAAAGCTTAATATGATTTTTCATTAATGTGGGAGATGATTTTTGAATTGTTTTTTCCTCCTGCAAAACACAAAATCTTGTCAGAATTTATTAAAAAAAAAAAAAAGAAAGAAAGAAAGAAATAGGCAACAACTCGCGCTTGGCGCTCACTGCCGCCTCAACGGGCGTGTGTTTCCCCACACGTCGGCTAGGGCATTTCAAAGGGCGGCCACTTGGAAGAAAAATGCGTTTTTTTTTTTTTTTTTTTTTGCTGTTTGTTAGAATTTTTTTCTTCCTTTTTTTGTTCTCTTTGTTCTCTCTCCTAGTGGCACATAAAAACTCACAAAAAGTCTTGGATTGATGTAGATGCTCTTAGAAAAAGCGAGTTTCACGGGCTCAACTCGTGTGCTAGCAGTAATTTTTTTGTTTCTTTTAGTAAAATTCTTTTCTAAAAGATCAAGTATTGTAGGCTCATTCTTTTAATAATATACATTTAAAACACTCATACCTTTTAAATCATAACATATATTGTTATTCGCTATATATAATATGTTGAAAATTTAGACTAAAAATGTCATTCAAACTAGTCATTTTGTGGTATAATTTTCAGTGAAGTTCATTTTTTATTTGGGTCAAGTTAAAGTGGATTGAAGTTTTCCATAGTGAGAAGTTTAATTGTATATAGGGAAAAGGGTCAAATAAGCCCTCAAACTTTACTTGAAAAGTCAATTATGTACCTAAACTTTTTAAAGTTGCAATTAACCCATTAATAGTTTATTTTGGAACAATAAAACCCAAAAGTAGGTTAGTGACATGTGATAGTAGGTCACTTGGAATCCGGCATCATTTCCGACTAAAAAATCGATCGTCGGCGCCTTCTCCCGGCGACATTTGATGATAGTAAGTGTGTTGCGCAAATCTTGTTTTGTTCGACCCCCTGTCTTACATGTTACAACCAAGATGTTTGATGATAGTAATTAGGAACTCAAAACAAAAGTAAAGGCTTTTTGTTCAGGTCTCCACCCAATGTTGATTTTATGACTACGGGGTAGTCAATCGGCAAGCCAACACAATCGTAAAATCAACAAATATCCTATGAACTATTTGAATAGTATCGTACAGACGGAATAATAATGGTTTTATGAACAATACACCAAGAAAATAACTCTTACAAGAGAGAGGTGAGTTTCTAACGGACTACTTAAATACCGAGTCTCATCTAAAGATTTTCCTAGACATGTAAGGTCACTTGACCACGATTGATTTTTTTCCTACACGATATGAACAAAATAACAATCGATAATATGAGAGAATAATAAATAATACTAGTAAGAGGCAAAGATTTTACGTGAAAAACCCAAATATGGTAAAACCCACGAGCAAGACTAAAAATGTTTCACTATAAAGAAAAAGTTAGAACCTTTCCTTTTATATAGCAAAGAGAAAATAATGGAGAATTTCTCTCTTGCTAAGGAGGAAAAGAGCAACTACTAAAGGAGATATGTGAGTGACTTTGAGATGATGAGAATGATACATGAGTAGGGTTTTTTTTTTTTTTTTTGAGAAAACAACATTTTTTGCCCCTGAATTATTTCACGTTTGAAAATTTGGTATGTGTTAATTGATTTGAACATATTTAGTCCTTTAATTGTCCATTATGTTGCATTTTTAGGGGCCAAAGACCTTGTGGTCTAGTGGCATCCGGTGTCCCGGTTAACACTCCCACATGGATGATGGAAGTGGGTTTGAGTCTCAGTGGAGGCAACTGTTGACTGAAAGTAGCTATGAACAGATATTACATTGTAACAGAGTCAGTAGTACTCAAAAAATGTTACTTGGTAATGGTAATGGATTTTGGTGAAAGTATTTTGCATGTTTGGTAATACGGTGAAATGTTGCACTTTTAGGGTGCGTTTGGTTCGTACATGGGAATCGAAATCGTAATGAGAATCAAATACTTGGTAATGGTAATGGGTTTTGGGAAGTATTTTGCATGTTTGGTAATTGGTAATACGGTGGAATTGGAATGATTATCAATATTGTTGTTTGGCTATTTATGATCCTATAATGGAAATAAGGGTGTTTTTGGTTGGTGGGTTTAGACATAAGGTATGGGTATCAAAGTAATTGTTATTGTTTGGTTGATAGGTTTTTAGAATACTACTATGAGTTTGGAATACCCCATTAATTGAAAAACTCATACCCTAATGAAATAAGAGTTTCATTTCATTTCCTCCTTTCTTCCCCAACTTTTAATAATCATTCCCATTCCACCATACTACCAAACATGCAAAATACTTTCACCAAAACCCATTACCCTTACAAAGTATTTGATACCCATACCGATTCCGATTCTCATGTGCGAACCAAACACACCCTAAATATTTAAAAAATACAAGAACAAAAAATCAAGACAATTTATTTTAATATAAAGGCATCCAAAGCACCAATATGAATAAAAAAAAATAAAAACAAAAATATAAAAAACACTAATCCAAATTTAAAAATCAAATTACCAATTGAGAGTTTTAATTAATGGGGTAATGGAATAATGGAATGAAACCTTATTTTATTAGGGAAAGAGTTTTTTAATTAATGAGGTAATCAAATCTCATAGTAGTGTTCTAGAAACCTATCAACCAAATAATAACAATGACTTTTGATTCCCATTCATGATAGTTAAACCCATGAACCAAACATACCCTTAGTCTATATTGTTATATAATTATCAAACTCCATTAACAAACTCGTTTTTATGAGGTTATTTTCGTCATTTAAAATCAATATCCATGATTAAAGTTTCACTTTCAATGGGAACATTATTTTTAATAGTGAATAGTAATTCTAAATGATAAAAATAATTTCATATGTTAATAGAGTACGGTAATTATATAACATTAGAGACTAAAAATTTAACATTATAAACAACTGGGAGAGTAAATTTGTTTAAATTAACTTATAAGGAACAAATATTCAGCGCAAAAGTGTCATTTTCCTTCTTTTTTTTTCTTTTTTTTTTTTTGTATTTAAAAAAGTAAATTTCTTACAAAAGACCGGAGAAGAATATTTTGACTCATGTCAACCTTTTATTAAATGCAAAATTTAAATTTAAATTAAAAAAAAATAAAAAATTCAATGTAATAAGTAACATGGTCCTTGAATCCTTGGGCCTTGCTTCCACCATTAACAATGCTGCTTTCTCTCTCTAACTCGTGAACAAGAAATGCACTCAACTACACTCTTTTCTTCTCGAAGATCTTCCTTGTGCTACTGGTATATTCTTCTTAGCTTCTCTTTCGACATTTCAAGAAAAAACAAACAGACAAACATATTTTCTTTTAATGTTTTTTCAAATATATAATACTTAGTGTCATTTGCAGATCATCTGTCTCTGTCATTTTCTTCGAAATGTCAGTACCATTGTCTTCCTGTCTCATTATATGTATCCCCACAAAAATATAAATAATATGTTGTTTTGATGCACACTTCTTCTTGTTTCCTCCTTTCTTGGAAATCTTGGGTTCACTGAGCACCCACTTGGGTGTTGTTTGTTCAAGAACCTTTTTTTTTTTTTTTTTTTTTTTAAATTTATATTAAAAAATGTTAATGGGTTTTTCCTTATTTTGCTGTTTCATTGTGGGTTTCAGATGATTGGATCAGCAGAAAATAGTAATGCATGTAGGTCTGTGCAAACTGTAAAATCCTGCAAATTTTAACTTTGAGGTGTTTATCAATTTCTGCATATATATATATGTGCAAATTTGGTAATAGTGTGTGAAGTGTTGTTACATTTGGGTGTATAGAATCAAGAATACTTGCTTGGGCATATTGGAAATTTAAACAAGTGTTTGTTGATAAAGTTAAGAAATGGGGTGTGTAGAATCAAAAATTGATAAAGAAGAGAGGGTGAGGAATTGTAAGGAGAGAAAAAGGTTGATGAAACATCTTTTGGGGTTTAGGAGAGAGTTTGCTGAAGCCCAATTAGCATATTTGAGAGCACTGAAAAATACAGGAGTGACATTAAGGCAATTTACTGAATCAGAGACACTGGAACTTGAGGACACCAATTTTCGAGTTGCATTGCCACCCTCGCCTCCACCCCCATTACCGCCTTCACCTCCACCTCCACCCCCGCCAAATTTTAGCCCTGATTTGAGAAAAACATCTGATAAACAAGGATCGGCATCTGTACAAGAGGATGTCATAGAGATAGATGATGATGATAGTCACACCCCGCCTCCACCTCCAGTAACTACGAGTGATTGGGAATATTGGAATCTTTTTTCTTCTCCATATCCGCAATGTGGTGAGCGGAGAGACACGATTGAGCAAGGGGAGGAGGAGAATTGGGAAGAGACAAACACTGAATTCATTGAAGAAGATGAGGACAAGGGTATTGTTGATGATGGTGTTGTGGATATGGATCCTGAGAAACAGCAAACTGTTGAATTAGTTGATGATAATTCGTCGATGGCAAGCTGGTATGACAAAGGCACTTCAGATATGGCCATAGTTGTCTCCAGAAGCAGTAAAACTTTGGCTGGTATATTCCGGGATTTGGATGATTATTTCTTGAAAGCATCAGCTGGTGTAAAGGATGTAGCTGTTCTTATTGACGTCCACATGGGAGATGGTTTCCTTTATCAGAGTATCAAAGAGCAAAAGAGTAAGTACTCCTTATTGCTAGTTAGAATATACTTCTATTGCTTCAGATTGCATTTTAGCCCTAGAAAATTATCTATATTATCTGCAGCTTGGTGATAAATATTTTCCCATTCATCTTTCTTAACTCTCATTTGCACTGCAAGTATACTTTTTTCTCTCATCTCTGTTGATTATTTTCGCTGAATCTGCTGAACTATAATTGCTCTTTATAAAATGAGTAAATCACTGTTATTTCCCTGTTGGAGGCTAGCGTTTGCCCTTTGTTCAATTTGGTTGCAAACTCTAAAACTGTCTTATTTGCCAGCTTGTTAAATGTTTGAACATAAACTTAAATGAACATTTTGTGTGACGTACTTGTTTGTTTCACCACTTTATGATAGTGTGACATGCTTGTGGATATATTAATCATGTTTTATTAATTTATTTTACCCTTTTGCTTTTGTTTTGGAAATTGCAATTAATATCCCAAAATAGTAATTTCTCATCTAATATTTGTTTTTAATTGAACTTATGGTTGCCCTGAAACTAAATCCTTACATGGGATATCAATTGGAAGCTGATTTTCTTTTTATTGTGCACAGGGAAGAGGCACAATTCTGCAAAGGCCTCAAGTGCATTCACTTGGGGTTGGTCTTTTAAGTCAATTAATTCTACCAGAGACGCTGGAGATTTTTTGGGCCCTTCTGAACCTTGCAAACCTGGATCACACTGTGTAACTCTGGAAAAGATATATACTGAGGAGCAGAAACTGTACAAGGAAGTTAAGGTTGTTACAGCTCTTCTGTCCAGGGATGAATCCTTGGTTTTATCCATTAAAGATCTAATTTAGTTTTTGGCTCATATCTCTTTTGCATGCCTTGGTACAAACTTTTCTTGTGTCTTTGCAAATAGAATCCTCTGGAAAGTGGTTTAGGGGCTTATTCATTCAAAGCTGTGTCCCTCTTGCTTTTGTCATGATCATGTGTTGCAATATTTAATTCTGCCACTAAGGGAAGTTTCATCCACTATGCATTACATAGATGTTGTTAATCCAATTAAATGATGAGATCATTTATAATTGTATCAGCAGGACTTGCTGGAGTTAATCTTATATAATGAGCCCTTTTTCAGGCGAGATAATGTCAAATCCCGAAGTGTATTCACTTCCTCCTCCCTTATGAAAGTGCAATTATGCATATTAACTAAGATTTTCCAAGTATCCATCCTCCCATGTAATATCTTCTTTCTCACTTCAATTGCACCATCCAACTCGAGTTTTCTTTCCACTACGGGAATCCTTTGGCCATCATTCAACCACCTTTCACCTCCACCCAACTCAAGTTTTCTTCCCCTATGTGTATTTCATTTTATTCTCCCGAAATTTTGTTGTCCTTACCTTGATGCAACTATGATATTTACAGGAAGAAGAGAACACCAAGGCAGAACTTGAAAAGAAGTCATTGTTGCTCCAGAAACAAGAGGAAGAAATTCATGACTTGGCCAAGACAGAGAAAATCCGGTTAAGGGTTGAAAGTTTAGAGTCTCACATCTCATTGCTACAACAATCAATCAGCAAATCCTGTTCAACAATAGTGAAGCTCATAGATGCGGAGTTGCACCCTCAGCTGGTTGCAATAGCTTCAGGGTAATGACATGATAAATGAAATCCTAAGTCCTAACACATTTTTGTATAACCAGCAGTTTTATGTTGCCATATCATGCACATCTTCAAGACTTAAACTATGCATCAATATATTATCAATTTCTTGGTGGGATTATGATCATAAAATGATGAAAGAACCAAAGTCCTTGTTGTGCTAGCAGTCTTTGCAGAATATCCCTCTGGAGTTCCCAGATGGAAGATTGAAAAAGCTCAGTGCTGGCTAGGATTATGAGTGTGGGTTTTGCTTGCAAGTCTTTTTAAGTCTGGAAGTTTGAGAGGAACCTTTTATGGAAGATAGATATTCAAGTGGAACTACTTTCAGAAGTTATTTGGGGATGAAAATGGAGGTTGAACAGCTTATTGAAGTGGCCTATAAACTTACCAATTACGATTAATTTACCAATAAGATATGAACAGCTTAAAAGGGAACATGTTTAGCAAGAAGTTGGTCCCTTTGTATTTGAACTTTTACCTCTTTCCAGCCCAATCTAATTTTGGCTCTTATTAGTGTTATGTATGGCTATTTCTTCCTTGTTACATGATAAATGTTTGTATAAACGCTAATCCTTCTGAGGACTGTTTATTTTTCAGGTTAAGGCACATGTGGCAAACTATGTGTGAGTGCCATAAAGTGCAGAACCTTTTATCACAGCAGCTAAATCATCTAACAAGCCAACAAAGCATCGACTGTACTTCTGAGTATCGCAGGCAGGCTGCGATTCAGCTGAAAACCGAGGTCACTTCATGGTATAATAGTCTTTGCAGAGTCATTACTTCTCAGCATGAATATGTAAAGACCCTCTGCAGTTGGATCCAACTCACCAATTGCCTCAGAGATGGTGATCAACCGAGTCGTTTTTCATCAGTGGTGCATTCGCTTTCTGAAGAGTGGCTAACAGCACTTGAAAAGTTGCCCGATAAGGTATCTTCCTTTCCCTTCCTCTTGCTCTTATTCTTCCCTTTTTTTTTATTTTGTTTTGTTTTTTCGAGTCCTTAATTCCTTTCCCCTCTTTTATTAGAGAACATGTATAACGCTCTCTCTATATCATTTATAAGGAAATATTGAACATATATTGAAAGGAGAGTTTGGTTAAAGAAATTAGTATAATACGGTGTGCAATGATGATCAGTTTTCCTTGGCAATAGTATACTCTGTAGGTTGATCATGTTAGAAAAAGAAAAAGAATGCTTGAACTAGCAGTAAATTATGAACTATAGTTTCTTGCTATCTTTTTAGTTTAAAAAAGAGTTAATGCCCTCTAGGGTCCTCCGAGTATTGTGGTTCTGCCACAGTTAGTCCTAAACTTTCAAGTTAATCACCCATGGTCCTTCAACTTTCAAATTTTAACCAACTGTGGTCCTTTCAAAAGGAAAACGACTGGTTAAAATTTGAAAGTTGAAGTATCATGAATGGTTAACTTGAAAGTTGAAGGACCACATGTGGTTAACTTGAAAGTTTAAAACTATAGTGGCAAAACCACTATACTCAGAGGACCCTAGATGGCATTAACTCTTTAAAAAATAATGATATTTCCAGTTCTTTTCTTCTCCTCTTGGTGGAATGTGTTGTTTGAAGTAATCAAGCAAGTTTACCCGTATTTAGATTCTCAACTTGGAAAATAATCCCATACTAATGGGAACACCTGATTTTTTGAATCTTCATTTTGATAATTTGTGGTTGCTTATTTTGCTTTGCAGATGGCATCAGAAGCCATTAAGAATTTCCTGTCGGTTATCCATTCCATAGTTTCACAGCAGGAAGAGGAACTCCGTTTGCAGAAGAGGGCTGCAAAGCTCGAGAGAAAATTGCAACATGAACTAAACTCCCTTGCCGAATTGGAGATGAAATTTGAGGGGAGCTTTACTGCAGGAGATGCAAACTCAGATTTGAGCTCTAAGCATCCTTTGTCAATCAAGCGCGCTAAACTTGAAGCCTTGAAAAAGCGGGTGGATGATGAGAAGGCCAAGTATACAAACTCTGTTCACACCACACAGGTCATGTTTCTGAACAACCTACAGACAAGCCTTCCTAATTTATTTCAAGCTTTAGTGGAATTATCCAGCTCTTATTCCCAAACCTTCGAAGCTGTTCTTAATCGCGCCACTCCATTAGAACATGAAAATGGCTCATTAAGCTCCTCACTTGAACCCACAATCGCAAGTTGAAGGTCACCATTTCCTTCTCTACTCGAGCATCCTAATTATGATACTGCTTAGCTTTCCAAATGCCAAGTTTGTGGCAGTGAGAGCTAGGAAGTTGATTTATCCACAAGAAAGATTTCAAGAAAGTTTGCTACAAACTAGTAGCTAAGTGTACTCCCTCTATTTTCGTCAGTAAATTTAGTATTTGATCTATTCTGCAGCTGTCTTGATACTTGTTTTTCATATCTTATTGTGCCTGGTTGATACTTATCAGGGAAAAGTTGTAGACTAACACAATTTTTAGTTTCGGGTAAATCACGGATTAATTAGAATCCATGATTGCAGGCAATATTTAGAATTTGCATCTGAATTCAGAAGCAAAGTATCAACTTGACCTGCTCTTCAGGAAAGCACATTTAAGTAGCTCATACATATTTGGTATAAATGAAAACAAGAAATGAGATTTTTTTCGATATCTTTAGTTTGATGCCTAAGAACTTAGATGTAGTTGTAATACTGCAAAATTTGACCTAACAGAAAGATTGCATTCTCCACCCCTTCAGTTACTTTTCAAGAGGCACATAAAAATTCTATCTAGGTACTGAAAGCAGAATAGCATTGTTTGAACTAGTCGTTAAACTTGCAATGACTAATGTAATGTGAAATGTCGAGGTACATTATAGGAGGCGAAGTCTTTGATGTGCTGAATAATGGGATTGCCCTCCTACATTTCTGCCCGGTCCCAGTCAATTGCTTTGCCCTCGAATTCATATTCACTGTGTTGAATCCTGTTTGGAGCCAGCCTACTCATTGTTGCAAGACCTAAGAGAAGAAGAGTGTTAGATTGTTATCCTTAGAGAAGATATTGAACAACATACAAGGTATCCAGATAGTGCATTTTCAATTGCTTCTAATCTAGGGCTTCTCACTTTTGTGGACGTGTCTGTCAAACCATACTAAAAGATTGAATCCAATCAATTAGTTAGTCTAACTCATGACTTTATAAACTCATATATTTTCAATGTGGACTCTTAACACTCTCCCTCAAGTGGACAACCGGCCATTTTGAATTTAACCAGTTGACTACTTGAAATTGGATTGGACACTCCCCTTAAATGAATTGGCCATGACAAATCACTAGAATGAAATCAGTGAGATTGAGACTAAAATTGTATTTACCTTCAATCATTCTGTATAAAGAAAACCACCATCTATCTCTGGACAACTGGTAGTTATCCAGTGTCTCTTCAATTTCTTTATTGTGCTTCCCCTCTAAAACCCCTTGCAGAGTGACAACAGCGTCCTTTGTTTTCCTGAGGATATTCACCTCGTCTTCAATTTCCAACTGCAAAAGGTCATTCTGCGATGAAGTCAGACTAACAGCGAGTGCATATTGTGCAGCAGCAGCCCAACGAGACGAGGCAAGCCATCTCCTTCTGCCATCGAGTTGGTTTTCCTTCTCCGATTTCTCTCCTCCCTCCCTAAGCACTAAGCCCCGTAGATACTGTGCGTTTGCAGCTCCTGTACTCTGGACCATCCTGTAAAACGCGCTTTCTTCATTCAGTAGCAGTGCTTCTGGTGTGTTATACTCTAGGACCTGAAGCAAGAATGCAGAAGAGACCAAAATGAAGTAGGGTATAAAGAGTGAAAGTGCAAAACCACAAGTCATTGGCCAATTTTATTGTAACTAAGGTATTAGACCTGAAAATCTTCAAAAAGCCATTCAGGTCTGTTGGGCAGAGGCCTGTAAAGGGCCAAGTCCAGCAATTGGTGGCTAGAGGATTGTTGGACAGAGGCCGGTGACGGGCCAAGTCCCGAAAATTTATGGCAGTATATAAGGAAATAAAGTTGAGTCTTCACTGTGAGTTATAGCTTTTGGCATAGTGATAAGCGCTTGATGTTAACAAGGTCATCTAAATACCATTTGCTTTCATACCTGACCAGAATCAAGCAGAAGAATGCGGTCGCAATCAATGATTGTATTCAAACGGTGAGCAATAATGAGCATCGTGCACGATTTGAACTCCTCTCGTATGGTCTTCTGAATAAGAGCATCGGTTCTGACATCAACAGCAGCAGTCGCTTCATCCAGAACAAGAATCTTTGATCTGCGAAGCAATGCTCGAGCAAGACTCAATAGCTGCCTCTGTCCAACACTGAAATTCTCCCCTGCCTCTGAGACCTTTGTACATCAATCAATACAACCTAAATTAGCATAGCTTACAATAACATTAAAGCTACAAGTTGGTCAGACTGTCCCTTAATGGGATCGGCCTATTGGCCTTCCTAGTTTGAGTTAGTCAGCTATGGGCAGCCTAAGCTGGTTTACCTCCTTGTGGCCCTTTGTCGGCTAGGGTCACAAAGCGGGATTTATCCGGTGCACACCCTCGAGTAGTGACTGTGGGCAGTGTTGAAGATATGATATATACCTCAGTGTCAAGACCTAAAGAACTCCTCCTGATAACGTCTTTTAGATGCGCCCTTTCTAAAGCTTCCCAGAGATCAGCATCATTATGTTCATTGAATGGATCAAGGTTGAATCTCACACTTCCTGGCAAATATAAACCAAACTATGTTGAATGTACATTCAAATGCTCTACCACATTTGAATCAGAGAAATCACCAAAGTCCATTCCGATGCAATTATCTGATTGTGTGTACCTGAGAAAAGAACGGGTGATTGAGGGATGATTCCAAGAACTTTTCGAAGGTCTGTCAATCCAAACTTCGAAACATCATAATCATCGATTATAATCCTCCCTCTTTCCAGTTCCACGAGTCGAAACAAAGCATTAAACATGCTAGATTTTCCTGCTCCTGTTCTCCCGACTACTCCAACCTTATCACTCGGGGAGATTGTAAACGATATACCGTGCAGAACAGGAGGAAGCTCGGGCCTGTAACGTAAGACAACGTTTTCAAACTGAACAGATCCTGCTGAAGGCCACGCAGGAGGAGGGCGATTGCTTTCAATAATGGCGGGCCCTTCTGAAGGCAAATCAATGTACGTGCCAACTCGCTCGACAGCATTCAAACTATTCTCAGCCAAACTCGCGAGTCTCAGAACAGCAGTTAATAAGGACGTAATATTTAAAGCGTAACTGAGAAGCAAACCCATGGTAGAGGCAAACGCCTCCTGGTTTTCTGCCCTTCCGTTCTGCATCACAGCAAACGTTGCAGTAAGCCAAATCATGATGCCTCCTAAAGTCTCGAGACGGATTGCAAGCCAACGATTTCCACTCATTGTCACGAGAGTGTATCTAATGTTATTATCCATGGAATTCCCGTTGATCATCGCCATTCTGTCATAAGCTTTATATGCCCGGATTGTTGGGAGACCGTTCAGCGCTTCTCCAAATTGTGCATACACGGGAGATCTGGAGATTGAATCCAGACGCTTCACTTCACGGGCAGTGCTCTGTCAGAAACAAATCAATCTCACATAAATACTAATTACCATAAATGAAGACTTTAGGCGATGCTTTGAAATATAAAATATGCAAACAGCGAGTTAAGAAGCTCACATACCTGATAATACAAGTAGGCGCCATAGAACAAAACTAGAAGTGGCAGTATGACCCATAGCGACATTGTGCTAACAATACCAATTAGCACGAATGTTGAAAGAAGTTGAGCGATTTGGCCCATAAACATATTGGCAAATGGAGCAACATTGCGATCTATGTCACCCAGATCCTTAGCGAACCTATTGATAATCCTTCCGAGTGGATTTGTGTGAAAGAAGACCATTGGAGCCCTTAAAATCGAGTTCAACATAGCATCATGCAACCTTCTGGCAGCAGCAAGGCTCGACGTGATCAGCCAAAAGGAATTGACGAGTGTTACGAAAACCTGAAATGCAATTGTTTTATCAACACAATTTAATTTCCCTATACCCTTTTAACTTTTCAGTCCTCATTCCCCCCTCAAGTATAAGCGTAAGAAACATATTATCTTATAAAGAAATAAAAAATGATACAAGCATATATACTAGCTATAATTGATTCAAAATTTCAGCAGCGAAAAGTTCTGCATGACATACTTGAGCAAATGATAGAACCGAATAGATCAGATTGTAGAAACCCGAACTATATCTTGTTGAACTGCTTTCATCAGTCCAAAAGCTTAACCACATACTGCTTGCAACCCGAAGAACTTCTGTTGAGACATAGCACATTAATAGTATTAAAACGGCCCAGGCACCTCCCAACGCATTCTTGTACCTGCACATCAAATGAATCAAGGAAAATGCAGATGAGCCAAACCACACTAAAAGACTAAATCCAATAAATTAGCTAGTCTAACTCATAGCCTTATAAACCCATATATTCTCTCTTATTTTTCAATGTGGGTCTCTTAACAATAGGCAAACGTAATCCTTAAACAAATCACAACTTCCTACTATGCCATATATTCAAACGCATTTGAAGCCTCTCAATTCATGTGGCATCCATAATAGAAATATTAACCTCAGAAGTTATCACGAATTTATTTCACTTCAACATGAAGAAGAAACTCAAGAAAGCCTGGAGATACTTCAAAGATATCATCTTTACCTTGCTAAAACGTTCCAGCTCACGACACCTGTTTCCCGCTCTTCCTGTTTAATAAGAATGGATTTTCCTTCCTTCTTTTTATTTGTTTCACCCGCATCTTTAGATGACGCATTTGTCTCACCATTAACAGGCTTTGAGGTTTTGTCACCAACCATGTCAATGAATTCATTATTATCATCTGCATACTCCTCCATTTTTCCCGCGTTTTCCATCAGTCTCTGAAATATCGCACCATTGTTCGAGAGATATTCAAAGGTACCTTCCTCTTTCACTGTACCATCATGGACTACTATAATTCGGTCTACTTGTGAAAGAAAATGCAGCTGGTTTGTAACTAGAACTCTCGTCCTGCCTCGTAATTCTCCCCTGATGCATTTCTCGAAAACCTGGTTAAGAAAGTGCGAGTTATACACCATTAAGCTTCCATTGGGAAGTACAGTTTTAGGAAATGCAATAACAAACTAAGTACTTATAGGAAGAAAGAAACGAAAAAAGCTTTCATAAGGAAACTAGGTCTTATATTGACTAACAATAACTTTTGGTAACTCATGATACTAATGATTATGATATGTCAAATTAGGACTTAACTTCTTCAAGATTCAACTGAATACTTAAGAACAAGTGATTGCTAATCTTCAAGAAGTGTACTTTTTAATATCAGAGGTGAGTTGTTTGCAAGCTTGATTTAGATTGGAATGAATTAGTAAAAAATATTTAATTCTTTGAAAAAAAAAAAAAAAAAAAAGTTACCTGACGGCCCACATCAGCATCCAGTGCACTTAAAGGATCATCAAATATGTAAACATCGGAATTAGAATAGACAGCTCTAGCCATGGACACTCTTTGCTTCTGCCCCCCGCTAATGTTGACTCCCCTTTCACCAATTTCAGTAAGATCACCACCCTAGAACAGGTGAAGTTAAGGTTGAAAAAACATTCTGGTCAAGCTAGAATATGAAATAAAGGAGAACAAACAATAACATAGCAATGTAATAAAATGACTTACAGGAAGCAATTCAAGGTCATGTTCTAATGCAGTCACATCAATTGCCTTGTCATATCTTGCACGTTCAAATTGAGAACCGAATAGTATGTTGTCACGCACCTGTAAAACACATTAAGCATCTCATTGGGCCAAAGAAAGTAGGAAATGTCTGTTAGCAACTACATTATCTTTCTAGATGATAAACAGGCAAACAGCAGCTATTATAACCATCACAATTTCAATGCACCATGTTATTGAAGTCCATTAATACACATTCGTTGTTGTTTAGATCAAAACACTTAGCCTAGCAAACAATAAGTGTAATCATCGGGGTAATCCCAGCCAAGCTGGCTAAGGATACAAACTTGTAACAACAAGGTCACGAGTTCGAATCCCAGCCTTCTTGGTTTGAGCCGGTCAGCTATGGGCAACCTAAGCTGATTTACCTCCTTGTGGTCTTTTACCAGCTAGGGTCACAAGGCTGGATTTACCCAGTGCACACCCTCGAGTAGTGGCTGCAGGTTTCCCCCCCCCCCAAAAAAGTGTAATCACG
This sequence comes from Ipomoea triloba, assembly GCF_003576645.1. Lineage (NCBI taxonomy): Eukaryota > Viridiplantae > Streptophyta > Magnoliopsida > Solanales > Convolvulaceae > Ipomoea > Ipomoea triloba. The sequence goes on along the minus strand of NC_044916.1, from coordinate 11,340,357 downwards.
TACTGTTGCATTGAAAATCCAACCCCCCACCCCCCCAAAAAAAAGTGTAATCACGTACTGTTGCATTGAAAATCCAAGATATTTGCGGTACATATGCAACTGTTCCTCTGATGGCAACGCTTGCATCTGTAACTGCAGGAACCTCCCCAAGCATTGCAGAGATGAGCGATGTCTTGCCTTCTCCAGTCCCACCAACAACTGCTACTAAGCTACCAATTGGAATGTCCAAATTGATATTTGATAATGTTGGTTTCTCTGCCTGGATTTGAAACGGAAAAATAAAATAAAGAAATCCCTTTGATTCAGAAAGACGAAATACAAATTTTGATATTTGCATGTATCAGTACTTAGCTTGTCTGGAAAAAGTCAACCTAACCTTTGATTCCCATGAAAAGCTTCCGTTCTTGATAGAGATGGCTGGAAGTCCAGGCTCAAGAGGTGGATTAGGTAGCAGTATTCTATCTTCAGCTAAGAGAAGCTCCTCTAAACGTTTCAAGGACACATTTGCATTAACTACCTGTAAAATCAGTAAATAGTTACTTGCTCACTCCCAAAAGAACTTAAACAACGAGTTGATAATGAAACAAATAAAGGCAAAGCAAAAGGAAGGTTTTGGGCTCAAATCCCATACACTACTTGTCGGTTCAATATTCTCCATATGCCAATACCACGGGTCACTCAACTGAACTATACTGCACATGGGCCAAACCACACTAAAAGACTAAATCCAATCAATTAGCTAGCCTAACGCATGACCTTATAAACCCATATATGCTCTTTTATATTTTCAATGTGGGACTCTTAACACACCCCAAAACATAAAATAATTCAGAGGCAAAAGATAACCATTCCACTTATGATGATTAAATATTTAGGGAAATACAGAAAGGATATTTAAAATATAATTCTGAGGAAACAATATTAAAACTACCCTCCTTTTTCCCTTTTTTACCCTTCTCAAGTCTACCCTGGCATTCTATTATTAATGCTTCCCAGGTTATGAATATGAAAACAAAAATACAGAAAGGATATTTAAAATATAATTCTGAGGAAACAATATTAAAACTACCCTCCTTTTTCCCTTTTTTACCCTTCTCAAGTCTACCCTGGCATTCTATTATTAATGCTTCCCAGGTTATGAATATGAAAACAAAAATATAGGTACGAGGCATTTTGACTTGTCACTCAAATTTTGCATTAACTTTGTATTTGGTGGGTATAGATTCAACAATACCTAAAATAGATAGATCAGCGAAGTGATGATCTCTCAATTCTCAACAAATAAATTTACAACAGCATAAAACACATGCATTTTAGAAAAAGAAAACCTGTGTAATAATATTAGGCAGCATGAAGAGTGGAAATCGCAGCACTGAAAACAAGGAGAGAGATGTAAATGCCCTTGCTGGTGTTAGATCCCCTCCAAGTAAAGTGAACACCCCAAATGAGATCACAATCACAAAAACTGGAATACTATTCAAGAGGAACATGTTCAACTGCAAAAAACAATGGAGAATGTTAAATCAGGCAAGGAGAAAAAGGGAAACTCATAAGCAAGGTCAAAAGAATTTTTCTCTCTCTCTATATATATTAAGCCCAAGTCACTAAGCACTGAGTATGGTTACCCCAAACTGAATTTTCACCACAACTACAGTGAGTGTTAATCTTATAATGTTCATTGCTACCACTTGACTAACAGGAAAAACTAAAAGAGAGCAGAATCCATCTGCATTCTTCCACATATTATTTGTTTTTTTGGGTGACGAGGAAGACCGCAGCCACTACCCGAGGGTGTGCACTGGGTAAACCCCAGCTTGTGACCCTAGCCAGCAAAGGACCACAAGAAGATAAACCAGCCTAGGTTGCCCATAGCTGACCAACTCAAACCAAGAAGGCTGGGATTTGAACTCGTGACCTTGTGGTTACAAGTTTGTATCCGTAGTCATCTTGGCTGGGGTTACCCCCTGTTCTTCCACTTATTTGTCTAGCCAAGAGCACATCCCCATTATGCTCCAGAGAGATAATTATGGAATCAAATATTTCCACACAACCTTAAACTGAACAAATATTTAGGATTTAGGAAGAAAGTGATTGTTCATAACATACTGCTCCTAGCATCTGTGCTTGACGAAACCAATTGAGTTCCTCATTCCGAACTCCCTGAACCTTTGATTGGAAGCTTTCCTCCCATGCATAAGATCTGAAGCATAATATTGAATGAAGTGTCAACTGAATCATTTAGGCAAGCCATTTTAGTTGAGAAAGTTAAAATACACGCTTCGATGGGCTAACATACTTGACTGTGTCCATTGCAGCCAATATTTCATTCATCAGCCCAATTCTCTTATCTGTTCGCTGTAATCCTTCTTTTGTCATTCTCTGCATCTTGCTTATGACAAAAGTCTGGTTGCAATGTTTCAAAATAGAAACCTCTCATTAATACAACAAACAAGAAGATAAATGAACTGTAGACAATTTGAAACTTGTAGAGATCATGAAAAAAAAACACTGAATAACCAGAAATTAACATAATAACTAATGAGGCACACTTCAGATAATATATAGAGCTGCCAACATAGCTACCCAACATAAAATCAAGGGCAGAGTGAGAAATGTCATGACTGTTGGCAAGGAAAACAAACTCACAAGTGGCCTCTTTATTTCTTTTTTTTTTTTTCTTTTTTAATTTCGCGTAAGAAAACTGGGATGAATTCTCTCTCATTATGCATAATAATGGGTACATATACACCAAAAATTATCTATGTATAACCATAAAATTAGGGAGAACTAAAGCTAAAATACTTCATTCCTAAATAGGTTCCATGACTACCCGAATCAAGGGATTTCCACAACTACTTTCATTTTCTTTATAATTACAAGATCATATACTATACTAGTGGCACATTTAATTTGCAGAATAGGCCCATTCTGCAATTTGGTTCATTTTCTATTCCACGGAATTAAAAATATCTATTCTTGAGGAGACCTGGTATTAGACTATTAGTTATATCTGACTTATTAGGAATACTTGAATTTTCATTACATAAAAAATAACCCTTTCATATACAAACACATACATGCTATTCCGGGTATGGGTATTTTTGTCAGTTGATTATTTGTTCCTTTTCCATTCCTTAAACCAACCAAGCAGTGGAATAGTAATCTTGTCCTATTCCATTTCGTCTAGAATCCTATTCCTATTCCCTATAGTTTCCTTTTGTAACCAAATGTCATGTCACGGTAAAAATAAGCCCGCTATAAAACAGCAAAAAAAAAACATTATCCCCTGTGGTCCCTGTGGATTAGTAATATAGACAGCTATACGTAATACGTGGAAACAAAACTATCCTTTTCATGCTTTTCCATAAATTTTCCTCCTCTACTAAGCGTTCTTCAGGATGAATTACAACAGGATTGCATACACTAATTCCAAGATGAATTGCAACAGAAAAGTAATATTTCTATGTAAGCCAATTAAAATAAAACACATTAATGAATAACAAAACTTCAAACCTGAAGGGGGAACATGAGAGCAAGCATAATAGCGCCAAGCAGGGATGCAACCCCCAACTGCTCGTATAGAAGCACCAAGGCAATAACAATCCTAAAAGGGGCTGACCATAAAGTGTGAAGGGATTGACATATTTGCTGTAAAAGATGAATAGTAGCAAGTAAGTCACTAAGCAACATGTTGAGAGTATTATGTTGGATTATCATAATTTTTTTATTTTTTTTATTTTTTGTGGGGGTGGTTGAATATTTTTAATGCAAAGTATACATGCCTGAAGAGATTCAGCATCAGTTGTCATTAAGTTGGTTATCTTTCCAGTTGCAAACTTCTTTCGACTCTCATGGGTTAGCCTCAAGGACTTACGAAAAACTGCAGCAACCTATAAAACATCACAGATCCAAAAACATATGAGACATTGAAAAATATATGGTTATCTAAAATTCAAAACTAACCGAACAACACTACAGCTGATATACAATTATACACGCATGCATACATACATAAATATATAATGCAGAAAAAGATGGGATAGTGACAGGTCATTTCAGAGTGATGACTACTCTCAAGGCATTGATACAAAGACAGAATATACTGTCAAGTGTCAAGCCACTACAAATCAACTTTTTTTTTTTTATCTCTTAGAGGCCATTAAAAGTATAAGGCTCAGTGCATAAATGAGAGAAAGCATCAACTGGAAATTAAGGTAAGAATGGTAGGCATATCATAGATATGAGAGAGAAAAAGGAAACATAAAAAGATGAAAGAAAAAAAATGCTGCAGCATAACATCAGCTAGTCACAGAAAGACAAGCTCAACATGAGGAAATGTATAACTACTCAAACTTAACCCTGAACCACGGAGAAGTAAAGAAGGGGTGAGGAGGAAGAGAGAATGAAGACATCAAAAGCTGTTTAGGTTTTGACAGATTCTGGTTAAAATAAGTGATATCAAGGATTTCAGACTTCAAAAATCAAATCAGGTAGCAACTACAAATTAAAGCACAGAAACTGTAAATGCTACAGACAGAATAAACTACCAGAGTTGAGCGCAAGCGATATCCAACACGCATGACATTCTGAAAATACTGAGCTTCGCACAGCACACCAAATACCTAATTGATATTAGGACAAAACAAGTCATTACAGATATTGGGGGAGAAAAAGGAATTTTATTTTATTTTATCTCAGCAAGTATTAACAAGCTTCATTATATTGGACAGAAAATCTCATCACTTTTTTTTTTAATTTGTTTTGGGTGGGTGGGTGTGGGGGAGGGGTGGGGGGTGAAGTTCATTATGGGATTAGAAAATAATAATGTAAATGTGATTTTAATACGAGGTAGGGCACTGAATTCATACCACTCCCAGGAAAATTCCAAATGCATAGATGTACCCTATCCATGCTGGATCTCCGTTTTGCATAGACTGCAGGATGTGGAAGAAATATGACCATGAGCGAAGATACTTAACAATAGATTGTATGTTACAGTGAAATAGGTTTTTCAATCCAAAGATTAAAATCAGATTCCAAGCATGTTAACGACACCAATTAAACCCCATTGGTCTCTGGTCATTATGCTCCCCAGAAAATTCTAAACTTACACTCCAAGCATTAGAACTTATCACAAGTTCCATCCTTATCTCTATAATAAGATTCATATAAAGGTGAAGCCCCATCAAAATTTTTAACTTGAGAAAAAAAAATGAAAAAGCATTTGAAAATGATTGCACCATCAGAAGAAAAGGATTAAAGGTTAAATATATTTAAAAACCAATTTAAATGCCAAAGTTAGAAGAGCAGAATTATGAATAACAACATATAAGAGTGATGAAACTTAAGTGGTCAAGTTCTAATTTTTCACTAGATAAATAAATGAATCAGAAAACTGTATTAAACAAAAAGTGTAGCAAATAAATTCCTTTACACACTCAACAATTTCACAAATTACCCCACTAATATATAGTATATGAATAAAAACTATTAGAGGATGCAGAGAGGCTCTAATTTTCAGCAACAAATAGAACAATGTAATAGTACAGAAATAACATCTACACATATACTACTGACCTGTAAGAGCTCATTCAGTATAAGTGGCCCAACAAACTGGGAGAGATCGTTGAAAATCTATGTTTAAAGAAGACAAAACAGGTTATAATATTGGTCTCCAACAAAATAACGATGCAAATCATTAGCACAAGTGTAAGGATCTAGTATGCACAAATGTTTTAAGTAATTTAAACGAATAAAAGAATTTAAACATGTAGAAGCAGAGCAGAGGATGAAGTTGAGTTCCAACATCTTCAGAAAATATTTGTAATAATCAAAATATAAGGTCAAGGATATTAAGTACCAGAGTACAAACTCAAGACAAGAAGCCAAAGCATACTGTTTTGCCCCAAATCTCTCTCTCTCTCTCTCTCTCAATATTTTTAAAGGACACATCATCACACTTGATTCAAGTGTACAAGCCTAGACAGATGTGTGCTTAAGTTTTATCTTAACAATAACTAGAATACTAGATTAGTCAATTACCTTCCAGAATCCACCCCACCAAAACCTGCAAATTTTCAAAGAAATGAAGATAATTTAGGGAAATCTTCAACCATGTATTCATCTAAAACCATATTCCAATAAAACTAAACCCATATATCTAGAAATTTCTAAATCAATCTAAAGAAAATTTATCATAATCATTACCTCCCCCCAAGGCTACTATTTAATGCTCTCAAAAGCCATGGTCGAGGTCTTTGAGATTCCTCAGCCCAACACTTCTGAAACCTGAAGAGTCAAACCCATACCTATTTTGTCACAAATTACTCCTTTTGAAATATGTCATTCTAACAGAAGCAGTTTAAAGAAAAGAAACAGGATAATTCTATCTAAACTAATATAGTTCACTGCTTACGCATCGTTGAGTGTTTCTGTCCTATCCCATGTGTCCAGTTTCCAGACATCCTTTTCTGTGAGAGGTCTCTTATAACCTAGTTGCATAAGTGGGTTCATCCATGCAAAAGTTATTGCTGCAAAAGAAACAAAGTGATGGATATTAGTCTAATGGAAGCAACAAAAAGCTAAGACATGCTTTTTTCAAGGAAAAATGTAGTTAATGATTTGGAATTACTAATTAGGTGAAAAAGAGAAGGAAGAAAGAGAGCTATGAAAATAAAAGGATTCCATTGTCAGAGCTAGAGCTGAGTCCTTGGTCTCACTACTCATCACTAAAAGGTATAACACTGTAATAAGTGTTTGATAATCCATATCTTCAAACTACAAATTAATGAACAATGGATAATGATGTAATGCTTTGGTCCTGGAAAAAAAAACCTTAAGTTTTTCATTGTGATGTCATCCAACAGCACAGAATGGAGCTCTGTTAGTCTGTCCCTACTACTTCTAGAAATCTACTCCACAGAATGACCTTTATACCTTAATGAGGACAACATTTGACCATTGTTTATGGGCAATTACATCAGGAAAGTGGATAGGTATGTTAAGAATTTTCATATTTGGATTATGGAAGTCCTACACCTATTTTGGGTACTTTAAATATGAGTATTAAAGAAATAGACACAGTACATTAAGAGAAGTGATTAACATTTGTTTCTCTAGAAATGAACTCATTTTCCAGTGAAGTACTTAGAACCTGAACAGTTGAGTCCCAGGGCAATAATAATAAATTAATGTGATAATGTCTAACCTATGCACCACACATTCTACTATTCATACTTCTATCAACAGTGAAGTACTTGGGCCAATAACACATCAAGATATAAACAAAAATATTGGATGAAGACATTCATATATTACATATCAAGCCAAGCTATCTGAAGATTCAACATTTGCAGATTTCATTCAAAGCAATGCTTTTATCAAAGGACTGACTCATGACTCATCCAGTAAAAGTCTAAATAAAAACCATTCACGCTCAGATAAGTTATACATACCTGAGAGTATGTTGGCTTGCCTCTCAGGACAAATCTGTTCTGCTTCAGGAAGTTCTTCATATGCAGTGTTATCAATAGATTCAGTTCGCACTGGAGAGTAGCCCGGATAGGGATCCAAATCAGGGGCATAAAAGAGCAAGAGCATTCCAAACAATGCCTAGACAACAAAAAAAAGATTTAAATTGGAAAATTTATTCTAAAGAGAAGTTAGTTTTCATCTTTACTTTTTCTTTAGGAGGCTAGCTGAACTCTTTACCAGTAAAGGTAAACCAGAATGTGACAGAACCAGTTTGTGCCCAGGAATGATGACTAAGAGTGTAAATAGATAATCTCCAAGAGAACTGCAAAAATTCATTAGCCTCAATAGGCTATGTGACCTAAATATAGTGGCAAAATTTGTGAACTGAACTTTTAATGCAACCATACATTCTTTGAACACCATTATAATCTAGTTGGGACATGGAGAAATTAAAAGTCAGCCATATCAAATTGAGCCACTACTAGACAACAAGGAGTTAATGGCCTTTCTTATAGTTACCAGTTTGATCTGTTATTAAGATTCAATACATTGTTCATGTGGCACTTTTCGTAGTTCTTGATCAAATTTTAGCCTATGAGGTTAACCTAAGTAAAAGCTATCTCATAGATAGCATCATACACCTGGGGATGGTTCTAGCTCTCTGTCACTAGAGTCAATAATAGATGTGTCCACTTCCAATTTTGATCAAGTCATTACTTATTTAAGATGAACAACCTCAATTAACATTTTGTGAGAAATTACACAGGATCAAATCTTGCAGACATAAGGAAAAGGCGCAACAAACCTGGACAGCAACCTCACTGATGTACAAATACAGTACAGACCTGCACAGAAATTAATGAAACAACAAATTTTAAGCGAAGAAACAACACTGTTGCAGTATTTTCACATGTCACATAAATGTATTTCAGTAACATTTTCACTTCTTATTTACTTGTCAAAATAACAAAAGGAAATTGGAAGGTTAATAGTAACATGCAGTGTTTCTACATATATGCATATAATAATTGATATTTTCTGCAGTGGCAGCAAAAGTTTCAGTAAATTGACCAGAGAGTTAAGAAAATGAATATTGATAGGAATATGAAGTAATTTAGGGGTATAATAACATGAGGTAGTCCCAGTTGTACAAATGCCCATGTGTCTCCCAAAGTGAAATATATGAAATAAGCTCTTCTTCCTATCTGCCACTATGACCTGCTCTAATACCAACCACTCAACTGGGCTATAATGAAAATGGGTCAAACCACACTAAAAGACTGAACTCAATCAATTAGTTAGTCTAACCCATGATCTTATAAAACCCATATATTTCTCTCTTATTTTTCAATGTAGGACCCTTAACACATAGCAAATGTGCAAACCTTGGATATGAATATGGATTGTGAATAATCCATAATCTACCCCAACTTATGGAGTATTCTTATTGGCTTGGATATGCTAAAATGTATTGTACTATCTGTAATCCATAATCCTTGAGAAACGTGTAGAAGCTGGATAATTAAATTAATAATTTCAATTATCTAATTAAATAAGTTTTACCACAGGCACAATATACTACGGAGTAAGAGGACCAACCTACTGTAAAACTCTGCAACAGCCATTATGAGGTTGAACATCACAGCGTCCCCTACCAATGCATAAATTACTCCAAACCTAACAAACCACCGAGTCTCTCGGATGTAGACTTTTGTTTCAATGCCAATCATCACCACCATAGAGAACCATGCAAGAGCTTCAATGGTTAAGGAAATTATCTACAACATAACAATTTGAAAATCGTCATTACTGATCTTACAATAATTGAAAATATTAAAGATTATTAAGAAAAAAGAACACATATCACATTTCAGGCGTTACTGTATTCTCTCTTCTACAGAAAAAATATAAGCAGGCTTTTAAAAGCTCACCAATTTCTCATTGCTTATTTCTTTTATTGTATGGATGCCATACTTATCACTAATTTCTCATTATATATTCCTGTTTTATGCAGATGCCATACATTATTAATTCCTAAATACTTAGTATAACATAAAATGTGATGATCTTAGAGGATTTGGGTCCATTACAGAGTTGTAAATTGTAAAATGTACTCCAAAGAAACTACAGAAAGGAAGAATAAACTCCAAGAGATACAGCACAGCGTTAAACAATAAAAGTGTGAGACATATCAAACCACTACATATTATACGAAGGCACACCACCTCTAAGAAACAATGACTTTCAACTACTTAAACTACAGGTGATAGCATCCAAGTATGCTCAACCCCTTTAAAGCCTTAAAAATTCCAAAGCGGCATCATGTAGTTTGGGAACCGTAAAAATCCAAAACGGAAACCAAGTATGCTCAACCCCTTAAAGCCTTAAAAACTCATCAGTCCCGACTATAGGACATTCTAACTGATTGACAAAAAGACCTTGTTCCTCTTAATTACACAAAATAGAAAGTAACTAGCCATTTTTTAAACCAGCCCCTAACTAAAAACAAATTGGAAGCCCCGAACATCTAACGTATTATTTTCCTTTGCATTTTAGTTGAACCAGCCAGCCCCTTCCACCACCACTCAGCTGGAAAAAACATTAAGTTCTTAAAATTTTTATTAAAAATAAAAAATAAGCATCAATGAGACTAGTTCACTTCTACCCATCAACAACTATCTTATCACATGCCTAAATCAATATGGTACTTTAGTTTTTGAAGCATGTTCTCCTTTTCGTTGTAGGTAGAGTACTATTCTACAACTCTCTCAAACCAAATATAGCAGACATATTTAAAAAATAAAATAATAATAATAATAATAACAACAACAACAACAACAACAACAGAAATAATAATAATAATAATAATTATTATTATTATAATTAGTAACATCAGGCAATCTACTTTTTATAATGACCTTCAGGCACTTCTATTAGTGGAAATAATGACATTTAATGTTAATACCTTTAATGGTGATGGGTAAACTTTGAAGTTTACAACTTAATGAACGTTCACTTAAGGAAGTGGAAAATTATATTTGGGCATTTGAAACTGGAAACATGGACAATTATATCAATAATCAATAAATGAAAATGTTTCCAATTTTACCAGTAGAATCTAGGAAAAGCAAAGAGCATATAATGCAGAAATACCACATTTGTAATGTGTTTTGCGCCCAGTAATTCTAGATAAATAGCATATCAAAGAGTAGGAAGCTGATACCTCATATGGAGCGATACCAGTCTGCCCATCAACATTTAAGGCAGAGATTCGCATGACCAATCTATATAAGGGTACACCGGTGCAATAAGCAGCCAGCAAACCCAACACATAGTTGTAGTATTTCGACTTTAAACAGAACCTCTGGACCGTGAAGTCTTTCTTTATCTTCCATATTCGGTATAGGCACAGCACCAAAATCACAAGATGAGAAATAGATATGACCAGAGAGTCTGTTACACATGGGGTGTAAACTCCAAATGCATTCTCCACCGCTGTTGACCACACCCCATTCTTCACTGGCTGGCAATACCAATCCAATGGCGTTATAGCCATCTTTAGTCACTTTAACTATTAACACCACTACTGTACCCTTTATGATCTCATTGACATTATCCCAAATCCTTATTTGCTTCTGCAAAAATCATAACCCAAAACTATCCTCAAAATACTAACAAATTCACTTTATCTGAATTATCAAAAAACAAAAAAAAAAAAACAAAAAAACAAAAAAATAAAAATAAAACAAAACAAAAACAAGACCAAAAAAAAAAACAAAAAGTATGATTCTAATAATTGAGCACTGCTTGCAAAAAAAAATAGTTGAGCACTGAAGTACTTGCATCTTCAAATAGTCCTTCCTATAAGGCTAAAATCACAACCTCATGAAAATCTTTAAAGTCCACCAGACCCCATCCCCACCCTCCACCACCCCCCCCCCCCCAAAAAAAAAAAAAAAAAAAAAAACCCAAAAAAAAAACAAAAAAACAAAAAAAAAAAAATAAAGAAAAAAAAATTAAAACGTTTGCCCATTGGATTTCAGTATTTCACTTGCATCCCTGAACCTACTTTGATTCTTGAAACAAAGATCAGTATTAAAATCCTGTATCACAGGCACTCTGCTCTCAACTCTCGAGTGTTCATAAACTAAGATGCTATTGATTTAAATAATAAAAATATAACTGGAGGGGGAAAAAAAAGAACTAGAAGAACAAAAATGGGAAATTGTAAACAGATCTTGGAACAGAGCACCAAAAACAAATGCATTGCAATCTTGTAACTAGCATGACGACAAAGCAAGAAATGTGTAGATTCCACCAAGAAACAAAACAAAAGAAAACTTTACAAAGATTGTAGTTTGATGAAGTATGCATGAAAAGTGTTGAGAGTTGAGCTGTAAAGAGAGAGCTTTACCTCTTTCAGTGAAGCGTTTAGAGAGAAGAAAACGTGTATAAATCTTGATGGGTATTCGGTATATAGAGAATCAAAGTACATATTTTTATGAGCTTTTGACATTTTCTATAATTGTGGACTTGGTGGCATCGTCGTCGTGGGTCAGTGGTTGTTCAGATTAGATTATTTCACTTTGCCCCTCCAACTTTCCTAATTTTCACACAACCCCCTTTCCTATCTACTCATTACTACTCAAGTACTCATCCCAAATTCCCAATTTGATTCAACTCCCACAAATACCCCCATTTTCATTTCTTTCCAAATTAAGCTAATAACCTAATGTGTGTGTATGCCACTTTGTGTGATATCCACTTCATCATTATTTTCATTATATGGGAATGGAATCAATAAACTTATTTTAAAAAAAATATTTTACAAAAGGATATTCAAGTATAATATAAAATTTTGAATTGAATTTATAATTAAATTGTTCTATTTTTTTTGTGATGAAAGAAATAACCTGCTACTACTTAAAGGTGTGCACTAAATAAATTTCACTACTATGTAATAATTTACAAATCACGAAGAAGAGGAACTCATTGTAATATTATTGATAGTGCAATATGCTTTTAAATGATACTCTGTATTACATTGACAGAATTAGAATGGATAAATGAAAAGAAAAAAAATAGGTCAGTGAAAATGGCAAAAATCTAAGTAGAGAAAGTATAAATAATATATCAAGTCGATAATCAACATAGAATTTTAAAGGAAAAATATAATGTATGTTTACTAACGGGGAATTCTTCATTTAAAAAAAAAAGGAAAATAAAGATTTTGTTTATTGGTACATTTCTCCTATGTTGAAAACAAAGTATGGAATTGAACAATTAGATAAATGAAAAATGAAACGAAATTAGACAATGCTAAATGCCCCTATATGTACAACTCACAACAAAATCACGTCCTAATATAGTAATGTGGAAGTTCTAATAGGTTGACATTTGAAATAAAAATAATAATAATAAAATTTTAAAAAAAAAACTATTAGAACTTGTCATATCATTAGTGGCTTTTTCGTGAGTAGTAAATATACGACTTACCACTTTTCAAAGAAATAATTATATAACTGAAGTAAATGTATTCAAAGTTTTTATATATACCGAGGGTATTTTGGGGAGTAAAAGTTAATTGTGAGGTGTAAGGAGGACTGGGAGGAACCAAGATAGGATTTGGCATCTAAAAATTGTGAGGGGTCAATTTTTGAAAATAAGAAACTTTAAGGGCTAAAGTGCAGTTATATTTTTTTATATAGACACATGATATGCATTATTTTTATTTTTTATAATCAGGCTTTCCAGCTTCACGGAACTTTATCATGAACTCATAAATTTGTCCCCAAATTCATAGAATGTAAATTGAGAGAATTTAATCTCAAAACTTAACACTAAATTATACACTTTTATGTACAAAAAATTTAATTAAAATCTAAACCTCAATATTGGTATTATTATTGTTCGAAAAATACTTGATGTACTCTCAAAACCTTACTCCCACAAACCTAGAGGGTGTGATCAAGTAGAAGAGACTTATTCATCCTAATCAAAGGTCAAGAGTTTAATTATTGTCTTTTCAGACGGCGGTGAAAATCCTGGGCTACATAAAAAAACCTTACTCTTGTTTTTTATTGGAGGAAAAAAAAAAAATCTCCTCATAGTTATAATGACGGAGTATTATACTAGGAAAAGGCGGCTGCCTCTATGTCACCACTTACCTCATAATATATTATAGTCAAATGTTCAATCATGTAATAGAAAATAAAATCAAGAAAAGAGAAATTTAGTGAGAACTTTTTTGAATAACTTTTACTCTAGTGTCTTTTTTTTTTTTTTAAGTAAAAGAATATGAGTAAAAAGGTAAAAATTTAGTTATACGGAGTATATATCAAACCATTGGATAAAAGGGGAAAATAATAAAATTTGAGTATGTGACAAAAATATTTTATTTTTTGACTACTTATATTTCATCTGTTTTATTTTAGTTGTTATATTTATTATTTACTGGTTGACGATAATAACGTTACTGGAGTATATTTGAAAAGAAGTAACAAGTAAACAAGTAAGGGTGTGTTTGGTTCGCATATGAGAATCGGTATCGGTATGGGTATCAAATACTTGGTAAGGGTAATGGGTTTTGGTGAAAGTATTTTGCATGTTTGGTAGTAGGGTGAAATGGGAATGATTATTAATAGTTGGGGAAGAAAGAAGGAAGGGAAATGAAACCCTTATTTAATAAGGGTATGAGTTTTTCAATTAATGGAGTATTCCAAACCCATAATAATTGATGGGTAAATATGCACATGTACTAGTCGGTCCGTAAATCACCTGTCCGTCAACGGTCACCCAACCGGTCCGTCGACGGTCACCCGGTCCGTCGCCCGCATGATCGGAAGCAACACACCTTGTGGATTGGAGGCTCACGAGCGCAACAGTTGCTTGATGTGACGACCGACAACTTTTCGGGAACAAGGGATCCGTGTTTTCATCACCTCGAGTAACTCAACCACTTCGAGCAAACCGATGCGCATTTTGCGGAGTGACAGCCCATATGCCCTCCACTTGCATATCAGACACCATGTGCATAGTGAATCCACTTTGTATAAATATAGGGCTAATTCCTCTCGCTAAAGGAGAACTCATCAGTACTACACTAATACACTTGTGATTTGCTCATTCGTCTCTCTTGCTCTCTCCTTGTTACTGTTCGTCACCCGTAGAGCGACATAGCTTCTTACCGCTCAGTCGTCAACCGGTAGAGCGACCGATTGACCGGCCGAGCGGCATCCTTCACCACACGTAACACACGTATTCGTAGCGTAATCGTAGACCCGTTTACATTTACACTATCAATAATATTCTAAAAACTTATCAACCAAACAATAACAATCACTTTATACTCATACCTTATATCAAAACCCGTCAACCAAACACACCCTAATATTGTTTGATGATTCTGGATACAAGTTTTTGAGCATGTCCCTTCTTGTTGTTATATGAGCTCAACTTTTATACTATGCAATGGTAACGATTATAATCTATATATATATAATAATAGAAGTGCCTAGCAAGAGTTTTCCCCCCAAAATTGGAGGGCATTTTTGTAAAACCAAACTCATAATTATTTTAATAAAAATCATTGATTAATGATAAATAATTGTATGATAAAAAAAATGATAAACAAGGAAAGAATATGAAATATTCCTATAAATTTTTGTCTGAAATCAAAGATATACCTTTTTGGGGATTGTAACGTCTTTTATATTAATTAAAAATTTGAAAGCTTTTACCTTTCTTGATCTCATCCATTGTGTATAAATACACTCTATATGACCATACACAACCCATCATCTTCACAACCCAACTAAGGTTATTATTTCATGGAGTTGTGAGTGGTTGGTTTGGAGGATCTGTCGGCGCGGTTGGTGATGAGATTTTCCGACATTACATTCTGATATATATATATATATATATATATATAATAATAGAAGTGCCTAGCAAGAGTTTTCCCCCCAAAATTGGAGGGCATTTTTGTAAAACCAAACTCATAATTATTTTAATAAAAATCATTGATTAATGATAAATAATTGTATGATAAAAAAAATGATAAACAAGGAAAGAATATGAAATATTCCTATAAATTTTTGTCTGAAATCAAAGATATACCTTTTTGGGGATTGTAACGTCTTTTATATTAATTAAAAATTTGAAAGCTTTTACCTTTCTTGATCTCATCCATTGTGTATAAATACACTCTATATGACCATACACAACCCATCATCTTCACAACCCAACTAAGGTTATTATTTCATGGAGTTGTGAGTGGTTGGTTTGGAGGATCNTCATACTCTTAAGTAAAAATTTAAAAATATGCCTAAATGCGTAATATAGTTAGGGACTATATTAATCCATACAAATTTAAAAATTAAATTCTTTTAATTTGTAAATCAATTTCTTTAATTATACGTAATAAACTATGAAATATACTTACGAAAATAGAATTATAAAATTAAAAAAACATGTGTTCATAACTATTTAGAAAATTTTTAAAATACATACTTATATTTATGCATTATATTAATCATAAAAAATTAAAATGCTAATTTTGTTAATTTTTAAATGTGATTATTTTAATTATAAATCCATCAATATATATTATAATTATGGAAATTATATTATAGATTTTGCCTATATACATATTAATAGATATTGTTTGCATATATGACATATTATACCATCATTAAGGAAATGCATCCAATTAGAATTTAAATTTACTAATACAAAAGTTAAAATTTACATCTTTTTTTTAATATAATTTTCTTAGTTATTATTCATATTGTTAGAATTATAATATATATGAAATACACTTAGGAATAAATGAAATTAATTATGTCATTTTTTTTCTATAAATTTATTTAAATGTGTACATAATTAATTAGAGACTCTATTAATTATACAAAATTTAAATTTAAATTTTATATGCTATGAAAATAGATACTTAACCAAATATATGGAGTTACAACTATATTGTTATTGTACATTTTAAAATATTTATATTTTTTAAAATTTTTTATTTAAATTCATAATAACATAATTTTATTCGTGCATCGCACGGGTAAAACACTAGTAATGATAGTAACGACATCCTAATAAGTGTGACACTCTCCATCATAAGTGCTTCAATTTTCATAACTACTAACAACCAACGGGGCGTTTGGTTGGGAGGAAAAAGAATTGCAATTCGGTGGAAAAAGAATAAGGTGGGAATAAATTAAAGTAAGAATTCATATTACATTATTTTGTATGGTGGAATAGAATTATTGGGAATAGAAAGGAAAGAAGTGATGTAAAGACTAAAATGTCCTTGTGTAATAATAATAATAATAATAATAATAATAATAATAATAATAATAAACGCCTTTCTCTGCTGCTCAACTTCGACTTCCACCGCCGGCCTCCGGCCGGAGCTCTAATGGAGCTTTGAGCCGGCGGTTTTGGTCACCTTCTACGTTTGCTCTCGCTCTTCTTCCGCCCCGACCACCATTGCAGCTTCGTCCGCCTCCGACCACTGCCACATATCTTATTCTTCCGTTTTCTTTCCCTTTGAATAAAATAACAGTAGGTAGGTATTGGGGTTTGTGTTGGTAGTCTTGAACTCCCAACCCTACTCTGACTTTACCCACTTTTTATTTTCTCTATTATTGTGTTTTCCTCTCGTTACTTTCACGAGCATTTTCCTCTTGTTACTTTCACGAGTGTTTCATTTTCATTAGCATAAATCGTTTAGTTTGGTTTCGGCAAGTGTTGATCTTATCCTGGGCGAGCAAAAAAGAATGATGACGAAGACCCAGATCTTTGATGAAGCTTTAAGCTCCCTGAAGGAACATAGCTTCCTAGTTATGAAACAGTCTGCGATTCAAGTTTTCTATAGCATAATTAGAAAAGTTGTTTCTATGTCTGACTGTAAGGAATGGTTTACCGTTTCATTGATCGTTGATGTAAACGTTTTATGTTATGAATTAATGGAATAGCTACGTTTACCTTTAAATAATAATAATAATAATAATAATAATAACAATAATAATAATAATAATAATAATAATAATAATAGTAATAATAACAGCCTGCATGGGTAACTTAATTGGTCACAGGGTGAAGTTTGAGAGTAAAGACTAGGGACTGAGTCTCACTAACGATAGTGTCATTGTATCTTTTTCTTCATTTCCCTCATTTGTTGAATTACAATTCATAGGTACCAAGGACCCTTGGGGTTGGGGATTCAACCTTTTGAAAGCAAATAATAATAATAACCAAGGATAGCAGTGTCATTGCATCTTTTTTTTTTTTTTTTTTTCATTTTCCACGTCCATTGAATTGCAATTCATAGGGGATACAGGGTAGCCATGAATTGTAATTCAACAAATGAGAGAATTGCACTTTTTACAATTCCGTGGAATTGCAATTTCCTCCAACCAAACAATGTAATTGAGGCTTTCATTGAATTTTAATTCAATTACAACCAAATTACAATATACCAAACGGGTTGTAAGTGCACTAGCTCTACATTTAATACGTAGCTCTTGGTCATTATTGTTTGACTGCCTTAAATGCCTTGACGGGTCTGGGTTAGGTCTAGTTGCATGTCCTATTATTATGTTAACAGCCCCATTACTCCCGAGTTGCGACCATAATGGAGTCAGGTAGGGAGTAATAATAGCTAGTTGTTTTTTTTTTGACCCTCAAACTATACTGATTTGTGCAATTAGGCCCTCAAACTTGTTATTTTAGAGCAATCAAACCCTCTAACATATTTGTGACATGTAGTTCTGACCAACTCCGGCGAACATCTGACCAAACTCCGGCGAGTGAAGTCAAAACACAAACTTTGATTATGAAGATAATTCGTTTATAGAAAAACAAGACGAAATAAAACGAGGCATAAAATCAGAATATTCAACAACTCCTCCCCATGAAAACATAAAGCTGGACGAGATAAAGTATAGGCAAGAGTATTTGCTTCATGCTTCACAAAACGAATTTAATCAAAGGAAGGTCCAGTAGGTGATCCTGAATTTCATCAATAATAGTGCCAAAAGAAGAAATATTCAAGCCACCCTCAACCGCATTCATGACCACCTGAGCATCATTTTCAAGAAGAACACACTACCGGTCACCATTTCTGTTTGATCCAACTTAAAGCCTCATGAGCACCATCACCCCCGCCCCTTCATAAATATATTAAGAACCAAAATTACAACTTCCACAAGTGACAAAATAGCTATTTTTGTAACTAATCAAGAGCCAAAATTGCCGCTCATGATAGTTAAAGATTAACTTACACTTAACTTATAACTTAATAACGAAAAATATAATTATCTCAAATACAAATTCCATATAATATTTGGTTTTAACACTAGTTATATTCCCAACATTAAACATAATTATTCAACACACACCATCGAGTAATGATTGCGGGGATTCTCTCATCATTCAAAAATAAAATAATTAAGCACAATTAAATACACAATGAATAATGCTATTTTTCTGTCATAATTTTACTTTATGATGGCATGACAATAAAATTATTTGTAGTCATTTGCTACTAGCCTAATTGGTTGATCCATCCAACGCTTAAAAAAAATTATTAATCAAATATAAAATCAACTAATCAAATATTACTATATAAAGATATGAAAATTATGAGATGAAATCATGAAGGCAATGTAAAATTAGTCATTTAGAATATATAAATCTTTGCCCCATTATTATTATTATTATTATTATAAGGCATCATTTTAAAATAAAAAATAATTTAAAAAAAAAAAAAGAAGAAGAAGAAGAAGACTAAGAGAAGTCCAACGACAGTGTATCTGAACCTTTTCCCATTAAAGAATAGACGTGATCTGGCCGTTGAAGTTGAATTGATATTATAAAAATGTGTTAAAATATGATTTGACTATATATTATAAAATAATTATATGGATATATTATTTAAATTCTCTTATTTAAAAATATAAAAGATCCAAGTGCACAAATTTGAATTGATTTAAGCTTTTTTGTCTCATTTTACCGGTTAATAAGAGTTTTAAATTATTTACAATTAAATTTTTAATATTAAAGAGTAAAATTTATATATTTAAAATTATATTAAAATATTATTTAATACATTCAAATTTAAAATTATAAAAAGATTACTAATAAGTAATAAGTGAAGTTTAACAATTTTTACTTGGCTATAAAATATTTAAAAATTATACAATATAGACCGATTGTAAAAATGTCAAATACTAAAAATAGTAAGAGATTTACGCTTTGTAATTTGATCAATTTTGTCAAATTATAAAATATATGTCTCTTATTATTTTCATGTTCAATTTTTAAGTTGCAAAGTGTAACATTTTTCTTACTATTTTTAGTATTCAACTTTATTACAATTCGACAGAAAAAGCAGCTCCCTAAAATACTAATATAAATATATACGTTGAGCATATATATCTAAATCTAAAAACATAATAAGTGTGAATGAAAGTTATACCCTTCATTTATGTCTATTTTTTTCGTTAATTTTTTTATACGTTATGCTATAAAAGTTGTACTTTACAATATTTTGGACAAACATACCTCTACCGTTATAACTTCCGTTATCTTTTCCACTATTATTACCATGCACATGCATCCACCATATATATTTTTTATTTTATTCAATAATAATAATATATGCACATTATATATTGGAGTTATATCTTAGTTATTTCCTAAAATATAAATATAAAATTTATAAAAATATTTTACATTATTATTATTATTATTTATAATAATTTAAAGATCTAAAATATAAATATATTTAAAAATTTTAATTTAAATATTAATATTGGGCACATATTTTTTGTACATCGTGCATAAAAAATACTAGTAATATATATATAAACATAAATATGTAGTCCAACTATATATTAACTTAGATTTTTAGTTGAGATGGAATACTCGTTCAATTTGGTATCAGAGACAAATAAAAGGTGACAATATGTCCATGCATGTGTTACTTAGCTTAACAAAGAGTAATTTGTTTGTATACGTGAGGAGACAACTAACCTTTAATTGAAATGGAACATACTCTTCGAGTGTACATTTTTCCTTCTTCAAGTGCATCTTTTTATGTCTTGTGCAGTTTCAGGCTTTAGTACACAATTTCTCCTTTGAGTACACATTTTTTCTTCTTCGAGTGCACATTTTTCTTCTTCAAGTGCATCTTTTTATGAGTCTACATTTGTGTGCCTTTGAGTGCAAAATTTGAGATTTACAAACGATTTGTAAGTGTAATTGCTTCAATAACACTTAAGTTGAATAACTTCCATTTGTTGTAGTTGGTACCATAAATTATATCAATTGCACATCTATTTACCGTCAAGTGCATATTTTGGCCTTCAAGTGCACATTTTTTATGCCTTCAAGTGAATAATTTTTTGCCTTCAAGTGCAAGATTTCTGGGCGTATTTGTTACATATTTTGCATTCTTTTTCAACAACGTATAACTAGCTTTCTAATGAAAATTTGCGAGATTTACAAACGATTTGTATGGGTTAATTGCTTCAATAACACTTAGGGTGTGTTTGGTCGACAGGTTTAGCTATCAGGAATGGTATCAAAGTCATTGTTACTGTTTGGTTGACAGGTTTTTAGAAAACTACTATGAGTTTTGATTACCTCATTAATTGCAAAACTCATTCCCTAATAAAATAAGGGTTTTATTTCCCTTCCTCCTCCGTTTGCCCAACTATTAATAATCATTCACATTTCACCATACTACCAAACATGCAAAATACTTTCACCAAAACCCATTACCATTACCAAATATTTGATACTCATTCTGATTCCGATTCCCATGTGCGAACCAAACACACCCTTAAGTTGAATAACTTTCCTTTTTTTGTACCATAAATTGCTTCGACTGCACATTTTTGTGACTTCGAGTGCAGAATTTTAGCCTTCAAGTACACATTTTTATGCCTTCAAGTGCATGATTTTGTGCTTTCAAGTGCACAATTTTTATTATTCGAAATGATTTTTTTTAAAGAGTATCATATCTGGATGAATTCAATGGTTGAGCTGAGATTTGTGCGCATTTTTTCTTGGGGAGTCATTCGCACATGATCGTAGAGACACACACACATATTTCAAGTTTATGGATGCATTTGAAATTTTTTGTAGTTTGATAATTTAATCGTACTTTTCTGAATAGTTAGAAGGATTATTATACCTTAACCTTAATTATAATCCAATGGGGTAGTTGAAGTGACAAATGAGCTCTCTTTGTGAGAAAGAATTTTGGGAGAACTCGGCTCGAATGAACGTGGGTAGACCCAAACCGTTAAACAACGGACAGAGAAAGACCCGATGGGTTTATTAAAAAGAAAAAAATACCTTAACCTTATATGTTTGACAATTCAAAATGGATGTGCTCCGCAAGATAATTTATACTTTGATGGTGATGATGTGATCAATGAAGCAACATCATTCGCTTTCTAATTTTGGGGAAAGCATTGGCTTTTTTTTGTGGTGGACAGGTAGGTCAAAAGAGTGCATCAAAAAGGAGAAAATAACATGCATATATGTACGTTGGACTACAAGCAATGAATCATTTAACAATAATTATTCTTTTTTATTCCCAAAAAATAGTTTTTTTTTTTAAATATTTCTAATGATTAGTATTAGTGTAATAATCAATTCAAGATTAGTGGCTCAATATTCGAAAATGGAATTTTTAATCAGTCCATTGTGGGATCAGTTTAGTGGTTGGATCTAGAGTAAGCAAGTCTAGGATTTGTCCTATGAAGCTTAATCAACCCATGTGATTTGGAATCAAGACTAGATATTCTAGAATTGTTACTGTACTTGAAGATTTGAAACGGTTATTGGAATATTGGATGTGGAAAAATTTTATTGTGGACTATAGTTTATGTAGCAGCGCGAACTCTGAACTAAAATGACGTTGTATTCGTATTTTAATTACATTTCAATTTTGTTTGACAATATACATTGTTGTATATGTTTTAATTTTTAGTTTCGTTTTCCACACACATGCACTAGTTTAATTTCATTATAGCAACACGCACTAAAATATCTTTTTAATTCTACTATAGTTTCAATTGACAATATACATATTTATTTTAACGCTAATTGTAATGAAAACTGTGTTGGTAGTATAAGTTGTATCAAGTGTTTTGTTCTTTGCATTATTTGTGTTAATCTTTTACACTTTCTTTTTAATTTTACCCTTCATATTTTTTATATTTTAACATTTTTTTTAATATATTTGTCATTAAAATAGGAATTAAAAATATGTTAGTGGTAGTATAAGTAGCCTTAAATGCTTTTTTTTTTTTGGTTGTCTTCTTTAATTTTTATTGTACATTTAGGCCCTGTTTGGTAAATAATCAGCCTATCAGCCAATTTTGGCTTATTTGATCACTATTAGTTGTTTGGTTAATAAGCTTTTTGTAACTCTAAAATACTAAAATTCAAAAGGCTACTTAAAGTAGCATTTTAAATTAGCTTTTTTGAGAAAAAAAATTATACCAAACAGCTATCAGCTAACAGTCAACCCAATCAGCTAACTTTTT
This sequence comes from Ipomoea triloba, assembly GCF_003576645.1. Lineage (NCBI taxonomy): Eukaryota > Viridiplantae > Streptophyta > Magnoliopsida > Solanales > Convolvulaceae > Ipomoea > Ipomoea triloba. The sequence continues at coordinate 11,317,315 of NC_044916.1, read as the reverse complement.
ACAATCAGCTAATGCTATTAACAAATCATACCTTCTAACCCAAACAGCCAACCTAATCAGCTAACAGCCATTTACCAAACATGACCTTATACTTTCTTACCAAATTTACCCTCAATATCTTTTTGTCAATTCTACTGCCAGTCTCCCACTATGTAAAATACAAATATGTACATGCATATTTGTATATGTAGTTTCTACAAATATTTGTATATGATTTTCTTATTTGAAAATTTAACTTCTATTTATGTTAACTTTTTAAAAATTTTCTATTTCATTTAGTATGATATTGGTGTTAAAATCTATAGTAGAAAAATTATCAAGAAAAACAAATTGCATATGCTAAAAGCTAAATCTAATCGTTTTGAAACACAATACTTACTAAGTTAAATTCATTTTAAAAAAAAATTATGCCAGATAATAATATTTCTTATCCCCAAAAATTAAAATTTCATCTTGTACTATTTATAAGGTTTATGTGTTTCTTTATTTATTTTGATCATTTACTTTTACTAACTTTTTGTTATTCATTGGACATTATTCAATTGTACATCATATGTATTTACAACTAATCTAAAAATGAATAAGTGTGAATGGAAGTTATACCATTCATTTATGTCCATTTTTTCATTATTTTTTGTAATACAGTATGATATATATAAGAGTTTACTATAATATTTTGGTCAAAAATACATCTTCTGTTATCTTTTCCAACTATTGTTGCAATGCACATGCATCAACCATATATTTTCTTATCAATTATTATTATTATTATTATTATTATTATTATTATATAGTAATATAAATATCTAAAATCTAAATAACTTTAAGATTTTAATATAGATTACTAATATTGGGAATCGATTTTTGTGAATCGTGTATGAAAATTATTATTTTAATTTAATATATAAACGTTAATCATTGTACTAAAGGCTGGGAGACACGTATTATCTTCTAGCTTAGTATACTTACTAATGAATTTTTAGTGGTTTTTGTGATTTGTGATGTGGAAGAAAGAGAAAAGAGAAAGAATGGACTTGATTCTTTTGCAAAAAAATGATTTTTGAAACAGTGCATCACTGCTGAATGGAGAGAGAAAAGTATCCCTGCCGTGCGTGCGTGCAATGCACGCGCCTGGTGGCGTGTTAATAGGCAGCAACTTTTTTTCCTGTTTCTGTCAGATCATTTTTTTTTTTTGCCTTTTCTTTTTCTTCCTCTATATTCTCTCTCGTATGTGTATCTTAAAAAATCGTGTAAAATTTTAACTAGTATAGATCTAATACACATAACCACATTTAATTATATTGTTTAAAGCAATTAGATAGACAAGAGCGTCATTCTAGCGTAACCTTCTTTTCTCATTATTTCTTTATTTGATCTTAATTAATTCCATAAGATATAATCTAATTTTGATCAGTGTCAAAAAAAAATCTAATTTTGATTTTAAAAAAATTAAGACTATATTTCTTTAAATTTTTGAAATAAGAAATATATGATCTGTAGTCACAACATTTAATTTCTAATTTCAAAAGTTAAACTTACAATTGTTAAATTATTTTTGGATGACAAGAGAAACCTACAGTTACAACAGTGTGTGCTGGGTAAACTCTACTCCTAATAAAGTTTGGGAATTGATAAGAGTTTTGATTGGAAGCTATCTAAATTCTAGATTGGAGCCATCCGCTTGTCTGAAGCCAGCCTAGCGGAAGGAGCGACTTAAGAAATAGCTACTTGGTGCTGTTGAACATTTTTTTTAACAAAAATAACATTTTAAGTGGTTATTTTGTAATATAAAATATATGGAGTTTAATTTTAATTTAAGTCCGATCAAAATGGATTCGAGTCCTTTAACCTGAGATGAAAAATTAATATATTATAAATTTAAAATGGATAATGAATGAATGAGAAATTAATTTTCAAAACAGAGGTATTTAAAATGAAAAAAATGGAGAAGTCGAATGTCCCTTGTGGTGTGGTTAAACAACCTTTCGGTGATTGGTGATTGATGCTTTGTTAAGCACCGAACAATGCTTTGATTTAGGTGTTGTATTGATAAAGCACCATTTGGTGCTTTGTGTTTAGCACATCTTGTGTTTAGCACTATCCGATGCTTGATTAGTGCACCGTTCGGTGCTTTACCGTGTAGTAAGCACCCTTTGGTTTTCTATAAGGCACAGATTTTTTGGCCACGAATTTTTCAAAGGTATCTTTTGAGTTACGCTTTTCAGTGTACTGTTCTATAATGCATTAATTTTTATTCGTAGGAATTAATTTCAAATTACTTTTAAATTTAATTTAAGAATTAACGTTTGTAATTGTCGTGTTAATATTTAGATTAAATATATATGTTTGTTATATATGGAGGCTATTTTTATTTTAAATAAGATGTTAATGTCATTTGTTTATTACTATTTATTTCATCTAGCGCCTATAAATACTTCGTGTTGGACATATTATTTTGGAGGCTGATTTAGAACATAAAAACTTTAATTTTCCCCTCTCTCTCTTGAAAATCCTTCTTTCTTTCTTGGAAAATTTCTGCAAACACTAGTAAATTTACAAAGTGCTCACGTGTAGTTGTTCTTTTTTTTTTTTTTTATTTAATATTCTACTGACCCGGTTACAATGTAGTATCTGTTCATAGCTACTTTCTCAACCTACTGAAGCACAAAGAGTCAACAAATGCCTCCACTGAGGCTCGAACCCACTCCCTTCCACATGCTCCTAGCACGGGAGGTAACGAATTGGTTTTAAGGAAAAATGTGTTTTATACACGACTTGAATTTCTCACGGTTGACAAACCAGGCCATTTGGGATTACTTTCTAGAAATCCGAATCCCTTCATTATTTATAATTTTTTTATATAAATTTGATTTAATGAGATAAGGTCCGAAGTAAAGCCATTCAAGGGGAGACGAGTTCGGAGGGTGAGCTATTTAGAGTGGGTTGTCGCAAACGCCAGCTTCTCAAGAGGTGGGCAATGGCCTGGTACGACCCATCCACATGCATCAACTCCACAAGAGATTGTGGAGTGGTACTTAAATTGATATCGAACATTTACTATTAAGTTAACTTTATAGTGGAGTTAGAGTCTTGATTTGAGTATCGTATTAGGATGCATGTGTGTGAAGCTTTTTAATGGTTAAAAGTTTAATTACAGTTCCATAGTTGGTGGGTCTGTTTGATCATCATCCCAATATACTGTATCAAATGATATATACTTTTAAGAAGCGTTATAATATTTTGCATTCATTAATTAGTTTTGATTGGGATTGACTCATAACTATACGAAGACGTGCATGTAAGATTCCAACAAATTAAACCCATATATCGTTGTTCTTTGATTTGTGTTTGATGCAGACATGCACAACTGAGACTCACAATTAATTATCATATACTAGCTAGCTTACTTGAATATATGATTTGATTTATAAATTATTCGAATTTATTAAGGGTAAATTAATGAATTCACGATCATGGTTTATGGGTAGTTGAAATTTGAGAGTTCCCGTCAGCTATATGTACGAACTTAACTCACTAATTTAATATTTAAATTTGAGAGAAATGTTCTTGTTAGCTCCTTCGTTCTAGATATTTTTTTTATGATTACATGAGTTTTAGATATTTGGTTTTTTGAGGTTTTCTTATCCCGATGATAAACCCCATTTGTTAAAACCCCTATATTAGTTTTTTAGACTAAAAAAAATCAAAAAAAAAAAAAAGGAAAAAAGAAAAAAGAATCACAAATGGAGATGCTTTATGATTGCTATAGAGATTCCTGGGAGATAGGTGGATAATAGGACAATATTAGTGGGGGGTGATGGTGTGAAGTCTTTGTCTTGCATCACATACTTTTTATCCTCAAGGCAGGTGGGACTATGGGAGGGGTCACGAGTTTTGAAAATTTTGGCCCAATCGGCATCACATAAATTCACATTTTTTTTTGAAGATATAAATTCACATTTAAGTCAGCCAAATGCTAAGTACCTAAACTATATGGTGTTATTTAATTTATTTATTATTGAATATTAAATTTGATCAGCCGTTATACCATGGACCATGGTCTACAATGCATTTGTTCTAGTATTATTGTTTTATCAGAATATTAGTCATTTTTTATAAGAATATTCTCATTTGGTTCTAGTATTATTGTTGCATGACCATTTTTTGTCATCAATCAAGAAAATCATCGAAATACCGTTAAATACAATGACATTTTAATCTTTTTTATACAAAGTAGGTTGACCACTATATTTTCTTTTTATGTATTTTTTGAAAAAAATCATACTTGAAAACTGAAATGTTCTTGTATTTGACGAAATTTAAACTGTTTTGTTAATGGAGGACTAAAAATGGTCATGCCACAATAATATTAGGATCAAAAGTAAATGTTAAAAAAAAAAGACTAAAAATTGAATACCACCTATAAATCTAGGACCAAGAATTAAATTAACTCTTTTAAATATATTAACCACAACAACATTATGTGTGAGAAATTATTTCTCAACATTATATAATACACGCACACATATAATGTATGCATGTTCACAAGCATATAGTGATATAAGGGATTTGAGCAATTATTACATTATTATAAATTTATGATCCACATTGCAAGGTGGATCAATAATAATACAGATTTATTTTTAGTATACTGCAAGTTCATTTTTAATATCAATTTTTAGTAATAAGTTCATTATTAGTGTACTACAAGTTTATTTTAAGGTATAAACACGTAGTACCCTAAAAATAAAGAGTAAATACCCAAAATGGTCCCTCGACTATAGCTAAATTCACAAATTGGTCCTCGACTTATGATTTTAACCAATAACATCCTTAACTTTCGATTTTTGACCCAATTTGGTCCTCCGTTAGTATGCCCGTTTGTTGACCGTGAAATCCGAGGACAGAGTAGTAATTTCACAAGCTCCTTGCATTCGGCCTTCCTCAACAATCCCTGTGCGGCGGCGATGAGCATTTCCGACGTCAACAAAATCCAAGGACAGAGTATTATTATAGTAGTAAAATCCACTTGCATTCTGTCTTCATCCAACAGCTTTCACACAAAATAATGGAAGAGCCGGAAACTCCAACTGCCTTCTCTGGCGCGGCGGCGATGAGCCAAGAAACATCCATGTTTTCCGACGACATCGACAGCAGTTGCTCCACTCCGTATGTGAGCGCCCCCTCTAGCCCAGGCCGCAGCCAACCTCACTGTGGATTTTACTACAGTGCTCCCGCTAGTCCCATGCACTTCGTGCTTTCCACCGGTAGTCTCATTTCCAGCACTTCTGTTCACTCTGAGGCCTCCGCCACCGCTGTGGCGGCGAATTCCTCCTTCGAATTCGACTTCTCTTCCCGGTTGGCGGGCGAGGGCGACGCCTGCGCTGGATCTATGAGCTCCGCCGACGAGTTGTTCTTCAACGGCCAGATCCGCCCGATGAAGCTTTCCACGCATCTCCAGCGCCCCCAAGTCCTAGCGCCGCTGCTTGATCTCGACGAATCTGAGGAGGCTGATATGGATCGCAGCGAGGAACAGGCGTGTAGGGGGAGGGATTTGAAGTTCCGCGATAGATCTTTGCGTCGGAGGACCCGATCCATGTCGCCGCTACGAACCGCTTCGTTCCAGTGGCACGAGGATTTTGAGGACAATGAAGAGCGGAAACCTAGCAATGAGAAGAAAGAGGAAGTTACTAGCTTGTGAAATTACTACTCCGTCCTCGGATTTCACGGTCAACAAACGGGCATACTAACGGAGGACCAAATTGGGTCAAAAATCGAAAGTTAAGAATGTTATTGGTTAAAATCATAAGTCGAGGACCAATTTGTGAATTTTGCTATAGTCGAGGGACCATTTTGGGTATTTACTCAAAAATAAATCTGCACTATACTAAAAATAAACATATAATCAGCAGTTAGTGGTATAATTTGCTGTAGTTGAGCCAATTATTGGTCCACACAGCTATATGGACCATACTATCAAATAATGTGCATCCAATACACAAATAATGTACTTTTAGTATATTAAAAATATAATTATATTTAGGGAAAGTACATTATTTGAGTACTGAATATATATTATTTTGTATAAATTCAGCATACAGATAATGTACTTTTAGTATATTAAAAATATATATATTTTATTATGATTTACACAGCACTCTGTGGATCCACACAATAACTTGTCGCAGTTGAACTGCTATCACAAATGTTCAAAATTCTTCATTCTTAGTGATGACCCATCCCAAAAGATTTCAAGCCCAAAATAGGTCGAACAGCCCAAGGAATAAAACTACACATTACATGACATTTTCGAAAAATGGCCAATGGAAGGTAATAAGTAATAACATTATTTCAATTCTCTGAAGAAATGTTAAGTAAACGCATTTTATTTTCCGTTCCTATTGCAACAGTTGCAAGAAGTTGATACAAATGGCTAAATGTGTGGATGGTGCCTCAATGGCCTTTTAAACTTGCAGGGCATATGCACACAGTTTTGGCACATTTTAAACTCGCAGCATCCGTGTGGCAGTGGTTTTGGGTGCACAATTCGGTTTTGGGGCGGCATTGGTGTAACATAGTGCGGCTTAAGTGCGAACCGGTTGTGTTAGACTGAATACCGATAGCCCTTGCCACAAAGCTCTAAGATCTACTCCCTTGTTGGTCACCAATATGCTTGTCACGCCCATTTTAGACACCTAAAGTGAAACCAAAACGCCAATTATATTTCCAAATAATCAAATTTGCAATTTGTTTACTATTTTCAATATAGACCTGCAATTTTAACTCACTTTTAAAAGTGAGTCCACATTTCAGATCAATGTTAATATTATTTAAATGATTAAAAATGGTAAAAAGAAAAAAAAATAACAAAGACTCTCTCTCCACTCATGACATTGTACTTTTTTCACTTTTTGGAATACTTGCTAATCTTGTCGGAATTGCAAGTCACATCATATTTTTTGAAAAGACTTTTAATTTAATGATAGCCTTAGAACACAACACCTATTACCTATAGACGAACCATTTTTGAATCGAACTCAAAAACTTTAATTGAATTAGTCTCATTTCACGAGATGTTAGACATGTAAAAGGGAAAAGTTAAACTGTTACCGCTTCTATGTTCCTAGTTTCATCATCAAAAAAACAACATTTCATTGTAAGGTAGTCCTGTTCTTCTATGGATCCTCTGGAAATGTTCTGTCTTGGGTGACCAACTAGGAAACACTTCCTGGTAGACACAGGAAGTAAAAAAACATCATAAGTAAAAGCCAGCAGTAACGCAATCCCATATATATATATATACCTCACCTCTGCTACAACCATAGATTTTATCCCCAACTTACTGAGAAAATCATTGGCTATGTCTGGAGTGGGCGATCTTGAGGCAATACCAACGCCAATTCCCACCTCCTTGAGAGCACATAAAATGCCCTTCACTTGAAGATACAATCTTGGCATTTCACATTTGCACCGCATATGGCTGTAACATAAACATGATTATTGTACCCGATAATTATAATGACAATATAATATACTCCGTATAATATATGAAGGTTCGGGGGAGTTTAATTACCAGAAGAATGGCCAGAGGGTGTAGTCGAGATTGAAGACGACTAGACGGGGCAATGTTGAAAGCTTGTCAAAATGTGTAGTGCCTCACTCTTGCAATATTCTCCCATCTTTGAACTAAGTATATATAGTATAGTAGGGTTATTGAATCCGACAAAGAGTGGTGTTTATAGGTAAAAGTTATATATGCCAAGTTGCCAATATGCCATATATTACCATAATAATCAGATAATATCTCATAGTAATATCACATTAATAATATCTCACATCACTTGATATGGTATAATATAAAAATGATAACTATATTCAAGTACTTTTTTGTTTTGAGGAAATATTCAAGTACTTTTATTTCCTCTCTTAATATATATCATTCCATTTCCTACCACATAGACTACGGCATTACATACATCAATTAGTGCACATCCTCTTATCAATACTGTTCAGACAAAAATAACTACATTATATTATGGGATAAAGTACAAATAAACCATTGTACTATTTGGAAAAAAGCAATTAGGCCATCGAACTCAAATAACCTCCAAATAAGCCATTGAACTTGGTAAAAAAGAGCAATTAAACCACTAAACCCGTAAAAAAAGAGCAATTAACATTTTTAACAAGTTAACTTCAGATTAAAGTACAAATAAGCCACTGAACTATGTAGGAAACATCAACTAAGCCATCAAACTCAAATAACTCCCAAATAAGTCACTTTTTTCGTTAATTTCATTTTTTGCCTTAAATTTATAGGTGACATTTCAGTTTTAGTCATTTTTTATCTGAACATCCTTATTTATTTTTTTCCTTTTTTTAAAAAAGAGTTATGGCCAAATATTTATTTAAACAAATAAAAAATATTAAAAAAAATTTAAAAAAAAATTAATTTGCCCCTGGGCAAATTGCGAACTAATTCGCCCAAGGGACTAATATAAATAAAAGAAAAGTAAAAAATAAAAATAAAATTAAAACTAGTCCCTGGGCGAATTAGTTCGCAATTCGCCCAGGGGCAAATCAATTTTTTTTTAATTTCTTAATTTTTTTATTTGAATGAATAAATATTTGGCCATAACTCATAAAAAAAAAAATAAATAAGGATGTTCGGATAAAAAAAATGACTAAAACTGAAATGTTACTTATAAATTTAAGTCAAAAAATGAAATTAACTTGTAAAAAAAAAGTAAAAAAAAAAAAAGTGACTTATTTGAGAGTTATTTGAGTTTGATGGCTTAATTGATGTTTCCCAAATAGTTCAGTGGCTTATTTGTATTTTAACCTGAAGTTAACCTGTTAAAAATGTTAATTGCTCTTTTTTACGGGTTTAGTGGCTTAATTGCTCTTTTTTACCAAGTTCAGTGGCTTATTTGGGTGTTTTTTGAGTTCGATGGTCTAATTGCTATTTCCCAAATAGTACGATGGCTTATTTGTACTTTATCCCAAAGTATTGGCAAAAAAGGATATATGAATTCTCATGGAGTAAAACTCCTGCCACATGTCTTGATTTTATTGATAGAAAGGAAAGATAGTAATGAAAATTATAGGTATTTTTTTGGGACAAATCAAACACGCCACATAAGCAATGAATAAAAAATATAGTAAAAATTGAGAGTATGTGTAGTATTAATTTTCGAGCATAAATCAAGAGAGATTATTTAGTTTCCATTCCTTCCCTCAAAACTTTGTCTCTAAAATGGTGTAGTTGTACATTCCATCATAAAGTGAACAGACCGATTTGATCATCATCAACCAAAAGAAAAAAAATATTTTGGAATGTTAAAACTCATTCAGAAGGTGTGACCGACAAGAAAAAAATATATATATGTGAAATCCGAATAACTGATTAGGAATCAAGTTAAACAACTTCAACTCCATTATAACCCACTCATCAGCTGAGTTTGAGTGTTGTAGATATCCCTTTGCAGTGGTAGCACTCAAGAACGGGGTGAGTTGTAAAAAAGTTCACCTAATGCGAGTTAAGAGTGAGATGAATAGAAAAAGTATAAGGCAAATTGGGAAGTGGAGTAATCTTTCCCAACCCACCCCAACCCATTATCATCTCTAATCTCGTGTGAGAGTGTAACACATAAAACGGGTAATACTTTTTTAGTTAACACGTAATACTTTTCTATATACACATAAAAAGTATTACACATCTTAAGATAAGACGGATCACACAAAACTTATTCTTAAATTAAAAGCATAACATATTGTTTACAAAGATTTTAACTAAATATTATCATAAAATTCATTGGGTTAAACAAAATATTCCTCAAATCTGAATTCCTATTATATTCTTGCAATGCCCTTAAATCTTCATCCCAACCACACAAATGATCAAGCACTAACAGATGGTGCCATGAGACTCCCATAAAAAAAAAAAAAAGGCCTATGGGTTTATATAATGGAATAACATTTTATCACAGAGCCACATGATAGCATGTCACCTAATAAGAAAATGCAGAAAAAGAGAGTTACAATGTTTACAGGAATGGGAAATGATACCCCATTTTTATCAACACTGATAACTTATAAAAGATTTGTGTGTGTGGCTAATGCAACCTTGTCAACTCTTCAACTCTCTTCATGAGTTCCTCCACAGGAACAACCATCGCCTTTGATATCTCCTCCATCCGATTCCGGGAGAGATCTAGGAATGACTCGATCAAATCTCCGTCCAAGAAGTTCTTGGCATCGACGATTTTCTTCTCGTTGTAAAACGACCTCCATTGCTCGTGACTCAGCCCTCCCACGCCCTTTATCACTTTCCTCAAGTGCGTCTGCAGTTTCTCCAAGAAGACGTATTGGTCATGAGGGAGAGAGGCTATGACCCCGATAACACCGTTCACCGTTCCGAAAATGACAGTCGGTATCTGGCCGACATCGGAATCTGGCAGTCGCATGACTAGGGAGCCGTGTCGGAAGCGATTTACAAACTCACCGAGGTGGTACTCACCAACCACCTCAAGACGGCTGCGCTCCTCATCGGTTGCGCCTTCACTGTTTTTTCTAACGGTGAAGAGGTTGAAATTGTTCTCCGCCCCGAGGTAAATGTCATCGTCCAGAATCTCAACAGCTGACATCCAACTAGCATTATAATCACGAGCTCGCTCCTCAATAGCACCCTCCTCATGCTAGACAAAAATTTTTTAAACCATCAGCACTAGTGTGCTTTTAGTAGAAAGCAGTAATTTTAGAAATTCATGTAGTGCTAAAGATTCACAAGTAGACTATCAAAACTTACCTTGTATATTAGCAGAGAAATTGATTTCATTAGATCACCTACGACAATAAAATCTCCACGAGTTTGAACATAGAGGGCTAGTATATGCCCATGATGCCCGCACTCAGATTGCAATTCACGTGTACTATCATCACGGAGCATCCACTTGTATAACTGAATCTTTTGATTGATGGCTGCAAGCAATTTTCCATTGAATGCATTCAAAGAGTATACAGCTCCCTTAGTTTCTTTCTCCGCAATCAGTTGGAGCTTCCCATCTTCAACTATAAAAACTAATATTCGTCCCTGCAATTACTCATCCCCAAACAAAAAGGCTCGATGCTTCAGCAGGTCAGAAAAATTAAAGCAACACGAAACTTTCTACATCTTTATTCAAACCCAATATTTTTTGAATGTTATTCAAACCTAATATGGAATAGTTGTCTAAAATGCAAAAGATGAGATATATGGCTACTCTTGTCATCCTAGAATTGCATAAATTTACAGGAAGAGTGTGTCTCGCAATATCTAATACTTGCATATAATCTTCAAATCTTTTATTCTACTTGTGTGCAATGTTGCAGAAGGCGCTAGGCGCTAGTCGCCCGGATGGTGTCTAGCGCCTAGGCAGCCTAGTAATCCGAGTATATCGTCTCCACTTTTCCCATTTAGGGCTAGGAGTTGTTAGACTGTTATAACTCCCAAACTAGTCAACTGCGTATTTTAGATAGTTAGTTGAGTACATGGCTGAAGAAATATAGAAGAGGAGTAGCTGAGTAGGCAAAAAAATACCACTCGGGCAAGTTGAGCGCCAACTCGGTCAAGTTAGGCGCCCGACTCGACCGGTTAGTCAGTCAGCTGACTAAAAGCCGCCTAGGGCTGAAATCGCCTCGGCCTAGGGGCGCCTAGCGCCTAGGCGACCGCCTAGGCCGATTTTTACAACACTGCTTGTGTGTGACGAGTGAATGCTGACTACTTTTGCTTGAATGCAAATATAGCAAATAATTACTAACAGTTGAGGAAGAGCAATGTAAGAGAGATATGGTTGCAAAATTGTTTGTAAATGATATCTTACCTTGGAAGGCTCATTTTCCTCCGGCATTACATAAGCAGTCCCAACACAGTAGTACACGTTATTATCATCTGAGAAGGAGCAACTAAGAATAGAACAACCGTACTCAAATTGATCTAGTGGATATGTTGATATGAACTCAAAGCTCTGGTCATCTAGCAAGCGGACAAAATGCATTTCAGAATCTTCTGCGTTTGACTGATTGTACTTCAAACTACATACAGCAAAGGTACGAGTCTCTTCTTGATGGCAGATACGGCGTGCATGCTCTCCAAGGGGAATGGAGCGAATGTGCAGCTTCTGAATGTCATCAATGGTTCCGATTGTTAGCTCACCTTCTTTGGCGATTGCAAGGCTGTTAGCAGAGGAGAAAGCGTTAGGCACCTAGAAGACAATACAACTCAACTTACACCGAGTAATGCCTCTCTTCATATACTTTTTTTAAAAAAGCTACATTTTAAAATTATGGTACTTACAATACATTCATGCTAGTACTTCAAGAAAACTTCACATAAGAAATACCCAACCCAGAACACTGAGGAAATGCATATCATAGATGGAAACTTCTTACAGCCTATCACAATGGCCCAGCAGTTTCATCAATGTAATTTACCAAATAGCTATACAATGGATGAGAGTGCATAGTTTCTGAAGCTACATTAACTACAACTGAGGGATATAAGTAGCTTGATGGCATTGTCATGTTCATGAGAAAATATAAGAGCAATTTGCTCCTTCCTGAAGTGATTAAGGCCGTCTCCAATGAAGACGGCAAACGCCGAAATGGTGGAAGATTTGGCGCAAAATCATCTCCAACGAAGGCGCCAAATCTTCTGCCATTTTGGCCTTTGTCTACAGCGCAGCACCATATATGGCGCTGCACTGTAGATTAACGCCAAAATGGTGTTAATAATTTTAATTCCAAGTTTGCCCTTTGTCTTTTTTGATAATTCCTTTTGTATCCTTATTTTGTTTTTACGGATTTACATATTTTGTTAAATTCATAAACAAAAAATTTGAATAATTGAAAATAAATTATACCATTTAAGAGATCTCATCAAGACGATTAAAACAAGACTAATATCATATATAGATTAATTTAGGGAAAAGGGTCAAATAAGCCCTCCAACATTACCTAAGGAGTCAATTAGGCCCCTGAACATTTTAAAGTAGCAATTAAACCCTTAAACATTGTATTTTGATGCAAAAAAAAACCCATAAACCTGTTAATGACCTGTGATCACAGCTCATTAACAGGTTTCTGGGTTTTTTTTTGCATCAAAATACAATGTTTAAGGGTTTAATTGCTACTTTAAAATGTTCAGGGGCCTAATTGACTCCTTAGGTAATGTTGGAGGGCTTATTTGACCCTTTTCCCATTAATTTAAAACTAAAGTACATAAAACATAATTTTCATAAAATTAAACCGAATACATATGAAATTAAACAAAACATACTTAGATTTAATAGTCTCCAAGACCACTCTCATTTCCTCCCAAATTATCAAAATACTTAGATTAAGTTGACTACTTGACTACAGGTAGAGATGATGCTACTCTATTTCAAGAATTTCTTGGTCGACATAGACAAATAAAAGACAAAGAAGTGCAGTATGCACTTCCTAATGCATTGATTGAGGATGTGGAACGATATAGTAATTTTGAAAATTAAATGTAATAGTTGTTATATGTTATATTATTGTGGAATAAAAATATTATTTGCATTACAATTAAATTTTATATTAAAAAAATTAAGGTAAAAAAATAAAGTTTCAATTTATGAGAAACAAATTATTTTATTGTAGGAATAAAATTTGGTGTAATGGGTTGGAGATGAATAAAATTTGGTGTAAGAATATGTTGGGAATATTCCTTTTGGAGTAAAATTTGGTGCAGAATTTGGTGTTTTGGGTTGGAGATGCCTAAGTTTTATCAAAATTCAGTTTAAAGAAATGTTTTCAGATTCCAGCTCTGCTTTGTCAATGCCCATTCTGCTTTTTCTTCATATAAACCTATAAAAAACATGCTCACAACCTAATAGTCTAGCACCAAGATGCTCTATAAAGGTACGTTATAAAAGTCCCTGAAAACATGTTTTCACCCCCTCCAAAAAAGGGAAAAAGACCATTTACAGTAATTAGCAATTGAGATAGGATCTTGATGTCTAACAACATGCAGCACTTCCACCTCTGCAGTGTAGTTAAGAAGGGAATTCTAAACGTGATGTAATTGTCAGATAACATAGATGATTGACAAATTGGAGAAGAAACGAAGAAGTTACCTGTCTGGAAAGGCAGCAGTGTTGAAAGGGCACATGTGATTAACTTCTTTGAGGTTAACATTACTGTAAAGCAATTTCTTGTTACTGCTGTAGATGACAGTCGGCCGATCAGAAGCAGCAAACACGTGTGTAGCATTCTTTGATGAGAAAGTACGGAGTGTTATGGGTTGAGTCCCAAGAGATATTTTTTTCCTATCTGTTAGCTCACCACTTTGCATGTTCAAAATGAAGTTCAAGAGGTGACCATCTCCCAGGGCACATAGCAAATAAGATATCTGAAATGAATGAATTGACGATACTTTAGAGAAAACAGGCAGGTTAAGAAACTACATTCAAGAGAGTAACAAGCATTACAAAGTTGTTCTTACATTTATATCTAGCAACTGCTTTTATTATCTAAAAATTGGAAGTAGAACAATTTCTTTTCTGAATATTAAAGAAAAGAACTTACCCCTTCAAAAGAGCATAAAAGAACTGAACGGGGAATTATTTCTCCTCCCAAGTGCTCCTTCGTGATGAGATTCAATTCAGGTAGTGAATATATCCTAACACTTATGTCTGTCCACATCCCCACTGCAGCTAGGTGACTATAGTTTGGATTCTCACCAATTGGATTTATATCCAGGCAAGAGATATCATGCTCTAATTGGGCATATTTTACTTCACTAAAGGTTCCATCACCAATTTCTAGGTAAACTAAATGACCACCCCCAGTAGCCAACAAAACCTGCAGAATTATGGAATAGCATAAATGAAGACAAATATTAATTTTTCAAGTGGCTGATGCAAAAAATGAATGGCTGTACAACAAATCCATCTTTAAAATTGATGATAAAAGTCCATATTCTAATCTTTGTACGAAATTATCTACAGATTGAGCAAACACACCTGCATGGTATTTGCTGTTGCAACATTTATTGAATACCCGGCTGGAGCAAACCATTCATGTTTCAGCTCTCTGGAGGTAGAGCTGACCAACCTCACTGAGTTTGAAGTAACCTAAGGCAATGAATCAGAAAACCCTTGTGAAAGGCAGAAAATAGTGCATAAAAAAATAGAATGGTAAGTAAAAAGTATTAGTAAGATCACCAAGGGAATTTAATAAAAAGACATAACAAAAGACAAGGACACAATGCCCAATAAAAGAAGTATACAAGAAACGGGAAGTGCCAATCCATGCAAAACGTTAAACTCATTGGAATATTTGCAACTGTAAATTTTGAAGTTATTCTTCAAAGCACAATAGAAAGGTTGTTTACAAAAAAATATCTATGTCATTTTGATTGCTTAGCACATTGCCTTCTTCCTCCAAAAACACAAGCATTCTCTTCACCAGACCTCTAATAATTTACTTGCCTTGATCATAATTTTGACATCATATAGAATTTTAAGACTTCAACCACAAGTCCATGAACAATGGAAGTTGCAAATTGAGATGTACTTAAGGTTACCCATCCACACCACGAAATGATTTATCTTCACCAACACCCCTACTATTAAAGATATGCCCCTAACCTAGAGAAAAGGAATAAATACTTTTTGAAGGAAATAAATTTGTATCCATGAAAAGCAGTGAGTTCTATATATTAAAAGGTATTAGTTCAGAGCAAAGACCATATTATGTATGTCGTATGCCATAAGAAGATGAATATGCATTCCACTTTCAAAAAGAAAAGAGAATATTGATTCTATAGAGGGAAATCAAGGGCAAGTGTGATGCAGTCATGCAGACCTGATTCTTTGGCTGCATACAATGGCCAATACATGTGCACGCATGTCAGCACGTGCATGCGTTTTAATATTTGTCTTACGCATGAGTATATAGCTTACACATATCTAATATACTTTAGGTCAATGCAAATTATGCAATATAAGTTATCAAGAAAAAAAATCAGAAAATATTACTCATTGTATTACCTGCACAAGCTGATTGTAGACAGCATCATGGCAAAATAAAGTCTGGACTTGTGATTGGAAGCCTTCTATCTCAGTCTCCTCCAGTTCATCCTCAAGGTTCATTGCCAAAATGCGTGTCTCGCTAATAAAGCTCACAACCAAGAAGGTGTCATATGCATCATCTGTGGCTGATCTAAGCGACCACATTCCCTTGATGCCTTGAAGTTCTACAGAGGCCTACAAAGTGGCAGTAACAAAACAAAAAGGTCATGCAAGGAGATAAAATGGGAATATAATAGCTCTTCAAGAGAAATTGACTAAAAGAAAACAGACCTGTTCATTAATCCCAATTCCATTACGAACAATTCGAAGAGAACCATCTTTGTACGCTCCTGAACAAGTTACAACCTGACCTTGACCTTGTCTCTCAAGGTCAACCACACAAAAGTCCACAATTGGTCCCAAATTGACATATCTTTCCAAAACTTCTACATAAGAGCCTTTAGCATCAGGTTGAAGATTAAGCTTTATAAGCTGGATTGAATTAAAAACAAAAAACCAAAAAGTAAAAAGTCATGATCAAATGCCAAAAGAATTTGAATTTGCATTCAAGCAAGGGGGAACGAATATGAAGCAATAAAATGCTAGGATATGACTGCCACAGCAGCAAAAGAGCTGTTAAAAAAACATTACTCGCAAGTTGTACATACAGATTCCACTATACAGCCAAGCACATAAGTATTAGTGAATTTATGCTCCATATCTCATGTGAAATTTGAAAAATAAGTGTGCATTTGCAATTGAGGATAGTGACATTTCATATATGTATTTAATTAAATAGAGAACTCCCAGTCACCAAAATAAAATGCATTAAGTTTTTCAAAATAATAAAATAAAGTACACTAGCAGATTTATTTGCAAATTTATGAAGCCATACAGTTAATAAACATTGGCTATGTGAGAAACTGAGAATGCAAGTTACCAGTGTAAGGATTACTTCTTTATTCTAATAGTAAGCAATCTATAAACAATTCGTTTTGCATCTATAGCACAAAATAAATATACTAGTTCAGAGCAAAAAATATTAAGTAAATATATGAAAAAAGGGCATTTATCCATAGTGCCTTGAGTAAAGCATAAGCAATGGCCATTTAAGATACCTGAGAATCACCACAACTAGAGCCAATGTAGACAAAAGCATTATCCAGGTATGAAATTGTTGATGCAATCGAGGTTTCTCCCAAAAGTTCAATTTTGAGTCCAGTAACTCTATAAAGCAATAGATAAAAAATCGTTAAGGTAGAGAAATATACTAGAAGCCTTAACTAAAGGAGCTCAAGGTATAAATAACAGTCAAGTGCTACACACTTTTCTTTTTCATGAGTGATGACAAGAAGGTCAAGAAGCCCATTGTTATCCCCAAGTAAATACCGAGAACCATCAGCATCAACCCTTCCATAGGCTCTTGTGATGGACTAGAAAAAGGACAAATATTGAATATATAAAAATAAGATCATTAACACATCATTAAACATAAATAAAACCTTTACAATTATACTTTAGGTTTCGTGAAATCTGTTCAAGTAATAACCCTATTTTAATACAATATATGTGATACGGACAAAAGGAATTAAATTAAAAAGCATGATAAGAAAAAGGAATATTTAAGTGTGTGTGCATTCGCCTTACAGGTCTAACAGGGATTGCTTTAAAAGCTGTTGCGCTGCAATATACAATGGTTTCTTCCCCAATAATAAGTACCCCACAAAATGGTGGGGGCACTGGGATGAGCAAATCCGCTCCATTATCAAGATTATTTTGAGACCATGGACCCTCAATAAAATCTTTATCTTTCAAGGAAACCTCATAGGTTTTGATATGACGAGCATCCTTGTTATCCTGTCCATGAAAGTAAAAGTTACAAGCATTATATTCACAGCACAATTAGTCAGACATGTTTTTGAATATAGTACAGAGTAATTTGTAGCATTAATTCAAGGGAACAAGGTAAATCCAAGACAACCAACATAAATAGTTCATCCACATGAAACACATCAAGAAAATTTTTCTCCAAGTTTTGTGCATGCGAAAAACATAACTAAAGAATAAAAATGTTCTAACATATTATTTTCTAAAAGAAGAATAAAAGACCTGGTAAAGAACAACAATTGTAGGCTTTGGGCAACCATACAAGAATTTTATATCCAAAACTTGAAGTTCCTCAAGCCTGAATAAGAAACCAAGATGAAGTGTTAGAGCCAAATCCTATAACACATGGTCACATGCAAACATACATGTATTGATATGTAAAATAGATGAGATTTTTATTCCTACTTTCACAAAAAGTTTTTATCTAAAAGACGACCAATATCCTCTCCAACCTCTAAAACAAGAAATACTGTACCTGACATTAAATGCTTCCTTAAGATGGCCCTTGTTATCAAAAGGTATAACCTGGAGAACAAGAGAAGTGTAGATGAATCATTTCTAAACACAGGTATCAAGAAGAAAAACTATAGACTGGACCAAGAACCCAAAAAAGACTATCTTTAAGAAAGAATACCTTGAATAATCCATCATATAGATGAAGTCCAATCAATCTGCAATCTGGGTCAATTATGCCAATCTAGCCAAAATAAAATAAATGAACAGAAATTACCCCGAAAATATAATAAATAAAAAGCCTAGAAAGAAAAAAGCTCATTTAGAAGATATGACAAAACATGTAACTCTCCCTAGCAAAAAAAAATTGTTAAATCTAAAATACCTGCCCATTATCTGTGGGACGGCCAATTCGATCTGAGACATCCCCCATTGATCTGTATTTGGTTCAAGTAAAAGTGCAATCAATTACTAAATGCAAAGTTAGATTTTGTAAATCAAAATATGTACAGATAAATAATACCATGTGTCACAATAGAACCAAATGAAAATACTATCCTGTCACTAAAAGCAATCACACTGAGAAAAAGCAAAAGAATGAGAGAAAACAACTAGCCTGAGTGAAATAATTCAATTAAGTTATATGATGAAAGGTTGGAAACAATTTGCAGGCATAGAATTTCATCAAAGATCAACACCATTCTAGGTAAACCTATTGGGAGATTCATTTGAACCCCATCAGCAATAAAAGATTATTTTTATGTCATTTAGTCATTTAGATAGCAGGGGTAGCATATGCAACTTATAAAAGTAAAGAAGCAAGAATTTTGGAGTTATTAACAAAGTATGTATAACTTTATGAGAAAGAAAAAGTAACACGAATTAGCAAAATTTTCAGTTTAGACCTTGTAATAACCTCTGATGCCTCTGCATCCCATTGAAGAACACAGAATTTGTATCTTTCAGTTGCAATGAAAAGAAGATCTTGTGTTTCACCCTGCCAATAAAATAGTCAAATATAACACAACCAACGTGTAGGTAAAGAAAAGTTGTTGCATTTTCTTTTGCAAAAAGAAAATGATAATACAGTTTCTAAAAATAAACTTACATGTGGACGAAAAAGTTCAAGCGTAGCAATTCTTCCATATATTGGCACATCCAACATAGGCTGCAAGCGGCAAATGAAGAAACGATAGTGAAGTCATAGTCTGCATGATCCATGATAAAACATGAACTTAAAATGGAATATGAATTCTTTAATGCACTGTTACTAAACACAAGTGACCTTAAATTATTTGGTTGTCAGGTATTTGAAGAAAATCTTTATGCCATACAAATTTGTTTCTAAAGAATACAAAGGGGTATCAGTGCCTTAAAAGTAAAAAGTTAAAAATTTGTAAGAAAAAAACTGTCAGGTCTTAGTCGGTTTGAAATTAGGAGAAAAAAGGATATGAGAACTAATCCCCCACCATTTGTCCAAACCAAAACCCCACACAGAAAGATGTTCAAGCACACATGAATATAAAGATGCAAATAAAATTATAAGAAAAGGCTATTGACCTGTAAACCTTGAGGAGTCAGTAAATGAATTTCGATGCGAGTACATTTCCTGATAAAAAAATTTGTCATATCATAGAAGATAATAAGAAAATTATAATAAATTATAAAAAATCCAAAATTTCAACAAAGAAAACTAAAGTTGCAAATAGAAGGATAGTTCAACAGTTCAGTTGTGAATGGCTTCAAACCTAATGAATTTGAAAGTAGTAAGAATGTAAACATAACTTACACAACTTATATCAATTAATAAGATATATCATCAGTTAGTTTTGAGTTCTGATGAGATAATCTCACTATGAATTTAAAGCAACATTTTTGGAGAAATCTTCCATCTTGCAACATGTAAAATAGGGTCTTTGTCTACAACTACATGATACCCTAAAACTCAAAATTTCTCTGATAGAACCAGCCAAGTGTCTATTCCAATTCACAAGCATTAATGACTGCATACCTAGAAGGGACAGCAGAAATGGGTAGAACTGTAGAAGTAAAAATGTAAAATTTTGTATCTGAGATGTAGTTTGGAATCAAAACCGAAGCAAGGGTAATTTTAGAGTTTTTCTCTCCTTCCTCTGAAAGTCATATGCAAACAGCTGCGTATAGTATTTATTTTCCTATTACCCTATTCAAAAATGTGCATAAATCTGCTTCACTTCTACCAATAATTTCTCCTGGTTCCCTTCTCGTTCCATGTTAAAGGAGCCATCTCAGTATTAACAAATTATTCTCCATAAGATATATTTCAATACAGAATCAAACAATTGCTAGAATCAATTGCGTGTAAATAAAGCAGCCAAAAGCCCCGCACACTCAAAATTGTTAAATTCAAGCAAAGTTCCCGTCTTTACGAGAAAACGAAAATCAGCTCCAAGCTTTATGATTTTAATTCCATTCATCTAGCTCCAGATATCGAGCATCGAAGCTAGTGGCCGAAGAATAACAAATAGCAAAGTTCACAAATGCGCAAAACAGTAACAAATTGACGCCAAAAAAAAAATTAATAATAATAATTGCAAAGGCTTACGCAACGATAAGATTGAGCTCCTGCGGGCCGGTGAAATTGCCGACGCAAGAATGAGTAACGTTGGTTGGCTTGTGTGCAGTGACAACATAGTTCCACATACTCATCTCTCAGTTATTCGGAGAAATGGAGTGTCAATCGAAACTGAAGTTGAAAACTGTGGAAGAGAGGCCGGAGGGACTGGGAGAGTTACTAGAGAAACAGAAACCTCGCTCTTGCAAATATCCGCATAGGCATGCACTGCAACCGGGCTTTGAACGACATCGTTTACTCAACTTAGGGACTTTAGGGTACTAGCTGCATATTTTTTGGTAGCCAAGTTTCCGGTTGTTGTGCGTAAATATATCTTGGACTCTATAAATAAGTCAATAGATTCAATATAATTTTGAGAATTAACATTTTATGTACATTTCTGTGAATAATATGTCAAATTCAAATTAAAACCCTAAATGTTCATGGTAGGAATTGAACTCCTACCATCAGTTGAATTTGTAAGGATAGTGTCATACCCTCAAGAAACATACTTGCAATACTAGAAAATGACTCATTTTTTTAAAAAAATATTTTAATTTTTTGTGTTGGGCTAAAGATCAGAAAACTACATTTTTCTGTTTGGTTGAAAGTTAAGAAATTGAATTTTTTTTTTGGTTCATTTTTTTTAAATGAACATATTGCTTGTTATAATAATAATAATAATAATAATAATAATAGCATTCTTATTAGTGGAGTTTTTTCGCGATTTTTGAGTAGTTTTTGTAAGTGTGATTAGGAGAGAGAAGAAGGGGAACAAGAAAGGAATAGAAAGGGGAAAAAAAGGGGGGGAGGGGGGGAATTAATTTGACACATAAATCAGAAAAAAAAAATCAAAAAGCAGTAATCAAAATTTGGGCGCCTTCTGTGAACCACACGCTTCTCTCCTGTTTTCCTCTTGCTTTCCTTTCTTAGATTGTGGAGCCCACAAAAGTTTAGTTCTTGCAGGAGATATAAATTTGAAAAACCATCTTCCACACTAGTTTAGAAACCAAACATCAGTTTTTATTTCTGACAAAAATCAACAAAAGTTCACAGCTATGGATGCTCTAAGTGATGGTATGGTGGTAGTGATGGTGATGGTGTGGTTGTGATAGTGGTGGTGGTTGTGTGGTATGAATGTGTGATAATGGTGGTGTGATGGCGATGGTGATGTAGTGGTGGTGGTGGTGGTTGTGTGGTGGTGATGGTGGTGGTAGTGTGGTGGTAGTAGTGGTGGTGATGATGGTTGTGGTGTGGTTGTGATAGTGGTGGTGTGATGATGGTGGTGGTGGTGGTTGTGTGGTGGTGATGGTGGTGGTAGTGGTGTTGGTGTTGGTGTTAGTGGTGGTGGTGGTGGTGATGGTTAGGGGTGTCAAAGTAGCCTGAAGCCTGCGAGTCGGATCGCACATGTTCCTTGGTGGGGCAGTTTAGGGTCATAAAATAGATGGCCCACGAAAATGTTGGCCTAACGAGCTTGGCTAGCGACCCGCGAGGCTGGACTTGTTTTAGCACTTCCAAGAATGGTACAACTACAGATTGAAAAGTAAAGACTAAATTGACAATTACAAAACAATTGAGGAGCCAAAATAATAATTTTCCTATTTCTTCTTTTTTTCCTATTTCTTTATTAATCTATAATTGAATGCTAATGAATTGCATTACTCTTTACCTTGAAACATCTCCACCAAACACAACAGCAACAACAATAACAATAAATATTCAAACTTAATCATTGTTTCTTATATGAGTTAATACCTCCAATGGTCCTTCGAGTATTAGCGATTTACCAGTTGTGGTCCATCGACTTTTAAATGACCTCCAATTATCCTCCAACTTTTAAAAAATAACCACTCATGGTCATAATTCTTAAAATAACTCGAGTTTAAAATGACCACGAGACGTCCTAAAAGGATCACGGGTGATTATTTTTTAAAACTTGGAGGACCATTGGATGTCATTTAAAAATCGAGAGACCACAGCTGGTAAATCGCTAAAACTCAGAGGACCATTAGAGGTATTAACTCTTTCTTATATCTTTCCTAATATCTTTTTTTTTTTTTGGGTAAAAATTCTACAAATCTGGATAAACAACCAAAGTTAGCAAATTGCATGAGGGAAGAAATTAAATTTTTAATAAATTAATGAGCAAGAATTATTATGTAGAAGCTCTTCTTTTGATTAACAATTATTGTTTTCCTCCTTGTCACCGGAACTTTCTTCATTGCCTTCATCATGTATTAGGAATTTTTTTTGTTTACAAGCGATTGAAACGGTACCATCAAGAAAAATAAATCAAGTTGTAATACTACATATATTCTCATTCTCTACTCTCAATAAGAGAGAAGTGAAACTCAAACGGATAGGACCGTTGTTTTTTATTTACTTTCAGCCGTGTCTCGTGGCACGGTTGCACCCGTACTATTGATTAAATGTTCAATTATTTCTAGCAAAAACAAATGGCTTTCTGAAAATTGTCTCCGGTTAGATACAAAGAAAGAAGACGTAGTCAAAACAAGGTATTTATATAAATAGTAATAATAAATAGAGTTCGAATAAGAAATACCTCGAAACCTGGAAAACTTTAAACAGATTCGCTAGACTCTCCTTAGACTCCCCCATTTCATTTCATCGATCTATATTATATATCGCTCTTTTGATTTCGGAGAAACTTTCTTTAATTTATCAACATACTTTTTCTTTAAATTTGTGTAAGATCTCACGGATCCTTATATATGAGTTGAATCAGGTCAACTTATACTAGAATGTAATACTTATACTAAAAAATATAATACTAAATACTAATAAATTTGTAATACTTTAGAAAAATGTAAGTTGGGTTTCTAAATTGAACTTAAATTGTCGAGAAACGTAAACCCACCGTCGTTGGGTTCCTCTTGTCATTTTTTTGCTGAAATATAGCAAAAACAAGAAGCTTTTGCCAATTGCCATGGCTAATTCTTTTTTAATGTTCCAACCATGGATATTTAAAAAAAAATTATTTTTCGATAAATCATGGCTAATTTTTTTTAATGCACCAATGGTCAAAATATTATGGCTCGTGTCATGTTTTATAGTTTTGCTACAAAATTTTTAATCATAAAAAAGTTATCAGAAATTTCAATATTTTAAGGGTTGGTCAAAATTTGTGAGAAATTTTTGTGAATGTCAAAAGTACTCAAAAAAGTGGTCAAAAATTCGAGACTTTCAAGCTCTTTGTTATAGTGAAATGGACAACAAATTAAAACGATTAAACAAAAAGTTGACAGTTTTTATTTTTTGAATACTCTTCGCTATGCTGCTTGACCACGAGGCCTTTGATAGCTAATGTTAATATGCACAAGTGCACAACGCACATTAACATTTTTTTTTTTTTTGCAAAACGCACAACGCACAACGCACATTAACATTTAGTATTCTGTTTTTATAAATTTGTTTGTCCATTTTTCACTGTAGTACTTCTTGACCAAAACCTTTGTTACCCAACCAAGTGGAATTCAAGCTCCTATGTTTTATTGAAATGAGCAACACAAAATGGTTAAATATGAAGCAGAATAATTTTCACTATTTGGTTAATGACAATATATGTGTCATATCAATATTTGAATTTGTTGTGATAAAAATCACAAATCTCAACCAAATTATACAATAACCCAATAATAATCTCTTTCCCTCCCCATATAATATATAGGATTGTACATAATCTATATATACTCTTTAGAAATAGGAGGGAGATGGTGCTGGTGTATCCATAGTTAAAGCATCATCAACAGCAGGAGCATCAGCATTAGCAATACTATTACTCAAAAGCTCAGCCATGGCACGACGAGCGTTCCTTAGTTGTGTATTAGGAGTTTCCGCAACAGGAGCCTCAACAACATCGACAGCTAAGAAATCGGCAGCTAAAACATCATCAGCAATAGGAGCATCAGCAGCAGTACTAGGAGCATTAGCAACATCGATAGCTAGAACATCATCAGCACTAGGAGCATCAGCAGTAGTAGGAGCATTAGCAACATCCATAGCTAGGAAATCGACATCGGCAGCTAGAAGAGCATCAGCACTATCATCACTTTCGAGTTGAATCATATCACGACGAGGACTGGTCCACTCGACATCGGGACCAGGTGCGATGACATCATCACTGTTACCAGGTGCGATGACATCACTGTTACTTTCGAGCTCAGCCATGTCACGACGATGGCTAGCCGCCTTCTGGCACATGTCGGGCAAGTACGCTCCTTCACCCGCGGCCAAGTTGAAGTAGAGGTCGACGATGTTGGGGCAGTCATTGTAACAAGCCGGGGAACAAAGCTTGGCAATGAAGGTCGACTCGAGCAAGGTATCCGATGACATGCCAACAGATTTTCGATCAATTCCGCATGCGCTCACACACTTGTCAGTTTCTATGTATTCCGCCATGTCACTCCCGACCACCACGTCTGACGTCTTACATTCATATTCCACCTTAGTGCCATCTTTTATCGAGTTCTCTAACACACATCTCTTTCCTGACGATGAGACTGAAAATGCACAAGCGTTTGTAGGCAAATTCTCACAGATAATGTCAGCAAGAACACCTTGGAAGGGGATGGTGCAAGCAAATAAAAGAATAAAAACCAATGACAATTTCATGGTGGCCATGGATTTTGATTCTTTTATTTTCTTTAATTTTTTATTTTTTTTTTGTTTGGTTGCTTTGTTGGTGGGAGAAGAAGGTAGAAATGAAGGGTATTTATATGAAGTTTTTGTGGTTCATAAAATGAGTGATTTAGCGTCAAATGAGGGAATTAAAATGAATTAGAGCGCGAGTCAGTATCCGCCATTACCGACGATCGCCATTCACCACCCATTTGAGGAACATGTATGGACGCAAAATGATATCATATCAGTAGTGCCTAACATAAAGTATATTCTGAAAATTTATGTGCTTTTCTTTAATATATAAAAAAAATTACTGATTTTCCTTAAATAATAATCCCGTTCTTGTTGTTTTTGTTTTTAATAATTAAATTTTAACTTTTATAATGGTCCTTAAACATGGCCTAACAACGCCTTGAAAATTTTGATAGTAAGATCCATTTTGTTTAACTCTCATACTTGTTATTAATTGGAACTTTTTTTTTACCCAATTAAGTGGAATTCATCAAGCTCTTTTGTTGTAGTGAAATGGATAACAAAAAACAACTATACAAGAAGTTGAGCAATTTTTTTTTTAATACGGAGTAAATAAAAGGCAAAAGGGTCAACTAGGCACATCTACTACAATAATGCTCAATTAACTCCTTGATTTAAAATTAGCTCTTATTTTAGATAAGGGGTTAACATTTCTGAGTAGTAAATGAGTATATTTGATGGTGCAAGCCTTGGAAAAAAAGAATGAGTTGAGACCGGAGGCGGAGACTCTAATCGTGGATTGCAAAGCGTTAATCAAGCGCTTCAAAGATTTTGAGCTCGTGCACATTTATAGGAAAGGGAACCAATGCGCTGATTATCTGGCTAACATGGGCTATGATACTCAGTGGGGTACCTCTATTCTGAACCTGCCACCTGATGGTGTTAAGGAGATCCTCGACCGGGACGCTTTGAGTGCTTCTACCATGAGGATTTATTAGCTCTTTTGCGGGGCTTCGACCCCTCATGCGCACAAAAAAAAAAAAAAGAAAAAAAGAAAAAGAAAGAGTAAATGAGTCTATTTGACCCTTTTACCTATATAAAATTGTTGTCTATACAATTCAATGTCCATTTTTCACTCCTGTACTTCTTGACTAAAACCTTTGTTACGCAACTAAGGGTCCATTTGGGAACACGGAAAATGATTTTCAGAAGTCATTTTATGAATTTCTTGTGATTGGGTATTCAAAGAAAATAAAGTCAAAAGGAAAATATTTATCATGGTTAATGGAAAAAAAGACCTAATTTGGCAAAAAATGCCCTCCTAAATTTTAGTTCGAAGAAATTTTCCAGATTATTTGTTTTTTTTCTGTATTTAACCCTATATATGGGTTGACTTCAGATGAGAAAACATCTTCCCATGTGAGAACCTATGGTCTAATCCTTATTGTCCATTGGGCGCTGATGGCTAAGATTTAATTTCATTTTCTTAACCGTTTGTTTTTTTTGCCAAGGACCTTGTGGTCCAGTGGCATCAAACCCCTTCCCTTTATACGGGAGGTGGTGGGTTCGAGTCTCAGTGGAGGCAATACTAACTCTTGTGCTTCAATAGGTTGAGAAAGTAGTTATGAACAACTACTGCATTGTAATAGAGTTAGTAGTATTAAAAAAAAACCGTTTGTTTTTTAATTTAAGTAGTAGTTATGAACAGATACTGCATTGTAATAGAGTTAGTATGTTTTTTAATTTAAGTAGTAGTTATGAACAGATACTGCATTGTAATAGAGTTAGTAATATTAAAAAAAACCGTTTGTTTTTTAATTTAAGTAGTGGGGGTGTGGGAGTAATTTTGTGCAGTTTTTCCATATATGGAGTTTCCTTGCAGGTTGGTTGTGCTGGAGGCATTAGGTATCACTAGGGGTGAGCAAAAACACCGGGCCGACCGAAAAATCGAAAATCGAACCGTCCGAATATTTCGGTTTCGGTTATTAAGGCAAAAAAAAAAAAGTTCGGTTATTTCAGTTTTTCGGTCGGTTATCGGTTTTTCAAGAAAAAAAAAAAAACAAAAATCGACTGAAAAACCAAAGGTTAATCTAAAGAAAAAATATATATAACTTCATCCCATTTACATTTTGCAAGTCCATAGTCTATTATATTAATTTTAATCACTTATTGAATTGTCATTTCTTAACCATATAATGTATAAATAACATGTTTATTAAAAAAACACATCTTAGAACTCGTTTTATTGTTATTTCTAATTGAAAAATAAAAATAAAAAACTGTAAAAGCAATATAATTTCTCACTTAGTTCTAATTGAAAAAAAAAAAACTGAAAAAGCAATATAATTTCTCACTGACTTTCACATATAACTATACTTTTTACTGTATATAAAATTGAAACCAATACAAAATTTTTATTTATGCATTTAAAAGTATATTTACAAATATACCTCATATTTTACACATTTACCGCACTAAACTAGTATTATACTTGAGGACATTAATTTTAATTGATTATAAATATTAAGAGATTATTTTTTTCTTTTAGTAATTTATTCTTTTAGCATTAGTCAAATAAATAAAATAAATTTAGCTATTTTACTAAAAAAAATCGGTTATATTTAACTGACCGAAAACCGTCGGTTTCGGTTATTTCGGTTATGGAGTTGATCGGTCGGTTATGAAGGTTCGGTTAAATTTTCGGTTATTAGCCGAAAACCGACCAATGCTCACCCCTAGGTATCACTGCTGGCGTGAGGTTATACATCACAAGACTATGTTACGTTGTACACCTTTGTGCACTCTCAGAGTAAAAATTATGCATTGCTAGTTGCAAAGCTATGCATTCTATGGGGCGGTGTTGTGCATTATATTCTGTGTTAGTATGGCAGTGATCATTTTTGTGGGGTTTAGGGTTTAGGGTTTAGCGGTTTTGGGTTTAAGCTAGGTGTGTACTTACAAAATGTTGTACAAGTTTGTGCACTCTCAGAGTAAAAGTTGTGCATTGCTAGTAGTAAATGTGTGCCTTCTGTGGGGTAGTGTTGTGTTAGTATGACTGGTGTAGCAAAAATGAGTGATGGTGAGTATACGAGTTGAAATGTCATCCTCAGGGGATTAGGAGTTATGACACGTAATATGCCATCACAAGCAACTAGACACTAGCACAAGGAAATCAACAAGAAGTTAAGCAAACAACAAGTTTAAGGTAAGGCAACAGTAAGACTAACACATATACACAAAGATAAACACAAAAAAAAAAAAAGAAATAGGACTCAAGTTAGGGAGAATTGTCATCTAGATGCTTCAACAACCTACGGAGTTAAAGGAGAACAAGTAACCGGAGTCAAGCGGGAATACACGTAGAAATCCTAGTCTATAAGTCACTCAAGTGAGCAAATTAACAAGGATTAGAACAAGGAATTGTCCCACTTTCGTGGTGAATCAACTCCAAGTTCTTCAAGCACAATTAGCATCTTAGACCCCCGATTTTCCCTATTTTCATAAAAGCAAATTGGATTTATATATGCAAGGGGTCACTTGAATTTATCACCAACTCTCGTTGATGGAAGGAATCCATCCTCCAAATACATGTCAATGAAAGTGTACATCAAACATTAACAAGATATAAATACAAAACCTTCACAAAAACATGATTAAATAATACAACCCTAACTCAAGTCTAAAAACTAACTAATCATGATGAAATAGCATAAGGAACACAAAAACACAAATAAAAAAGCATAAATCTTGCAAAAGAAAAAGATAATGGAAAGAAAGCTTCTCTATTGAAATGGGTGGTTGAATCTTGAAATCCAAATGTTGAATCCTTGATTACAAGTTTCAAATATGTTTAGGAACCTAAATCTAAGTCTAATCTAACCTAAAAATATGAAAGGAAGTGAAAAAAAATGAGTAGGGTTTGAACGGGATCGAAAACCTAGTTGAAAATGCTCAAAATGAGCTTAAATATGAACAGGGAAGGTGGCACGGTCGTGCCAAAAAAAATGAAATTCTGGGCGTGGTTGCTGGAAATCACCCAAAAATACACGGCCTCAGGCATGGCCATGCACTTGGCTGTGTCTTTTGACCTTCAAAACTTCAGATTTTGGATTTATGGTCTTCACAAAATTTGTAGCCCTTTGAGTTTTCTTTCCAATGGCGTAAGAATAACCTAATTTGGACATTCCTAGGTTGAGATATGGTCAAAAATTCAAAATACCAAACAATGACAGTTTTGGCAAAATCTGTAAGTTTGGAACTTATACTTCAAGGATGATTTTGATCCCTTTGGCTTTCTTTTTAGGCTTTAATGTCTTCATAAGAGTTGTAGCCTTTTGAGTCTTATTTCCAATGGCACACGAATCACTTCATTTAGACATTTCTAGGTCGAGATATAGTCCAAATACCAAACAGTGACCAATTTATGCGAGAATTTTAGCTTTTTGACACTTGTTCCACTTTGCCTTGGTTTGTCCATATGATCAAAACCATTGAAAATATCACTCTTTGGCTCTCTTAGAAATATTTTATCCATTCTCTTAGCTTCTCCTTGGCTCTTATTGACTCCTAATGCATCTAAAATGCTCCATTTGACTCGAATCCGCATCAAATTGCATGAAAACACCCATCTTTGCTCCCAAAGCTTTCCAAACCAAACTCCTTGTAAAATAATACAATTTAGTTCTAATCTCATGAAATTCAGAATGATATATAAGCAAAATGACTTAGTGAAATGGAGAAAAAAATATAGACAAATAAGCACTTATTAATCACAGTGGTCAATTTTCACTAGTACAAACTCATCTGCGTCTGAAGTTCAGGACAATCTGCGTCTAAAGTAGTACTTCAGACGCATATGTCACAGATTGGTTGAACGCGTTCTTAAAATTAAAAATCGCCTTGACAATTTGCGCCCCTTCCTAACTAAGAACAATATATTCAACAATATAATCAATATTCAACACTATCAGCACATTAAGGTCTATCACACTTTACTACAAAAGTTTTCAACATATAATAACTATTGAGTAAAATAAACAAGATAGAATTGATAAAAGTCATATAATTAGTTTTATGTTCCAAAGATCATATTAGATAGTCTTATGTTAGATTTTAGGAAGTGTATTTATAGTGATGTATTATTCTTCTTGTGAAATTCTTGTTCTATATATATATATATATTTCTTCTATGTTTCTTTTACGTTCTTCGTTAGTGTGTACATTGCAATGTATAAGTGCTCACAATTTCGGCATGAAGACACAACACAACACCCTATTATGCTGCTCTTCGCTCCTTTGTCTCACCCGACATTAACAAAACAATCAAAATTTCTTATATATATTTAATATAATAGGATATTGACTTTTTTGAAAATAAAGAAGCTAATTCATTAATCATAGGCTTAAACGTTTACAATAAAGATCGATGGAATGATCAAACATTCCTTACAGTCAGACATAGAAACAACTTCCCTAGCATAGAAACTCGATGGAATTTGAAGCTGAATTCTTTGAAGGAACTTAAAGCTTCTTTAATGATTTGGTCAAACGTACCCAAGACTGACACTGGTTGAATAGTCTTGCACACCACCTGAGTATCTATTTCCATTCTTCTATCCATTGACAATATCTCCATCGCCATTCTTCTATCCATTGACAATATCTCCATCGGGCTGAACTGCATATCATAGTTCATAGAGTCTCTTTTTCATTGTCATGTTAGAAGTCTCTTTTTCATTGTCATGTTTGTCATCCAGGATGAAAAAAGAACTCCCAGTAAACGAGAGGAAGAAACTCGTCAAAACAACGAGAGGAAAAAACACAAAAACTTCAAACAAAATTAAACCAATAAAACAAAGCAAAGGGAAAGAACGATGCCTGAGGTGGAGATGGCATCAAGGGAAGACGATCCGATCCGCTTGCTTCACGAAGGCGTGAAGAAAACCAGAGAAGAGAGAACTTGAATATAGGATGTTGACTTTTAATCATAGTTTTTGCTTCATTTCCGCTATAAGATTAGCTCATTTTGCATGCCTACAATTAATCTAAGTGAAATTAAATGCTTTTATTTTTAACGCTAGAAAAATATACTGTCCCAACAAAAATTTTATATTATCACAAATGTAAAAGAAATATATACAGTATATAATAATAATTCTTAGTTAACAACTTACAATTTAATCCAAATCTTTCTACGAGCACTCATAATTATTACATTTATCCCATATGATGAATTTTCACGATTTACTGGGATCAGAAAGCAAAATGGCATGCATGCAGGGTTGATCTATAGAATTGAAAGGCTCACATTGCACTTTAATTTGCTTGTGTAAGATTGCTGCGGACTTGCCGACTATGAAGCAACAAAGCCATTCTTAATACACTTTGTAAAAGGCAAAAGGAATAATGATAAATAATATTATATTATTGATATTTTGTTGAGATAAAATCTCAACCTTCAACCAAATTATGATAAGAATCTCTTTCCTTCCCCATCTAATTAATACAGGATTATTGTATATAATTAATACATCAATATATACCCTTTAAAAATAAGAGGGAGATGGTGCTGGTGTATCACTGCTCAAAAGCTCAACCATAGCACGACGGTAATTCTTCCACTGTGTAGGAGCATCTGCAACGGCATCAGGTGAGGCAGCACTATCACTTTGAAGTTCAACCATGTTACGACGAGGACTGGTCCACTCGTCAACAAGTAGTGAAGCACTATCACTTCGAACCTCAATCATGTTACGACGAGGACTGGTCCACTCAACATCAGGTGCGGCCGCACTCTCGGCATCAAGTGTGGCCGCACCATCGCTCTGAAGTTGAATCATGTCACGGCGTTGGCTGACTCTTTGCTTCTCGCATAAGTCAGGCAAGTACGCTCCTTCACCCGCGACCAAGTTGAAATAGAGCTCTACAATGTTGGGGCAATTATGGTAACATGCCGGGGAACAAAGTTTGGCAGTGAAAGTTGGCTCGAGCAAGGAATCTGACGACATGCCAACAGATTTTCGATCAACACCGCATGCTTTCACGCACTTGTCGGTCTCTATGTATTCCGCCATGCTACTCCCGACCACCACCTCTGATGTCTTGCACTGATACTCCACCTCACTTTTATCCTTTATCAAGTTCTCTAACACACACCTCTTTCCTACGGATGAGACAGAAAATGCACAAACATTTATAGGCAAATTCTCACAAATGATATCAGCAAGAACACCTTGGAGGGAAAGAGTGCAAGCCAATAAAAGAACCAAGACCAATGACAATTTCATGGATGCCATTGATCTTGATTCTTTTCTTTTCTTTAACTTATTATTTATTTGGTTGCTTTGTTTGTGGGGAAGAAGGTAGAGATGGAGGGTATTTATATGAAGTTTTTGTGGTTAATTAGTTGATACAAATAATACAATGTGTGATTTTGCGTGAAATAAGGAAAACTAATTAGCGAGTTAGCATCCGCCATTACCGATCACCTTTCACCACCCATTTGAGGAAATGTATGGTCGCAATGATATCTTATTAGTAGTATACTGCCTAACATAAAGTATATATTCTTAAAATTTATATGTTTTTTTTATAGTTTATAATTTTTACAAAATTACTGATTTTCCTTAAATAATAATCCCTATATTGCCTTTTCTATATGGTGCTTCAAAATGGGTAATTTTCTAGACTTCCTTATATACTACAATGTCTCTTATATTGCTCATATAAATATGGCCTAACAATGCCTTAAATTTCTTCATATTCTTGAATCGAAGAAGGGGTTTTCACTTTTCAGCCTTGCTGTCACCTTCTAAAATTGAACTTCTTTACTTTGCTATGGATCCAGCAGTAATTCGTTGTTCAAAATGCAAGGTATAGTTTTTGTGTGTATATATATATATATATATATATGAATATGTATACTTTGGTTGTGTTTGATTTTTCTAATAATATTTATACACTTTGATATATTATATTGTTGATGTTAGTATTGTTAGTCTCAACTGATTTACCTTCTTGTAGTTCTTTAATTTATCAGTTAGATTCACAATATGAGGTTAACCTTATTCATACTCTTAAATAATGATTGTGGATTTTCTAATCAATGAAAAAAAATATTAAGAGTAACCCAGCCAATACGACAAGAGATTCATACTTGTAACTACAAGGTCAGGAATTTAAATTCTACCTTGATCTTTTTAATTTAAGACAATCAGTTATAGATAATCTAGGTCGATTTAGCTCTTTGAGAGATCGAATTTAATTACACTCAAAAGGATTATGGGATTTTTCTTGTTGTCATATAGGTATATTATGTTTAATACTAACATAAATGCATGATGAAGGCTGCTTGTTGTTCGAAGTCAGCGGCGGCGCCTCCACCAAAGTCAATATTAAAAACGCCAGCGCCACCAGCACCACCCAAAGAAGCTGCGCCGCCTCCCCCGCCGCCGGAGCCTCCAAAGAAAGTCGATCTCCCACCCGCGGCCAATAATGAAGTTGCTCCGCTTGTTGATCCGCGCTCCGGTCACTGCAACGGCCGCGCGTTCCACCCAAGCGCGCACCCGTTTCCGCCGCCGGCCCACATGAGAGGGTGTTGGGAAGACATGGAGCCGCCGCTTTCGATGATCCCGAGGTTGGAAAACATTGACGCAAGGGGCTATAGGCCCCCCAATGAGTTCTACTACGGTGCCCATTACTATGGCTATCCGCCGCCGCCGAGGGATTATTACGGCCACCGTCACCGCCACGGACGCCACTACTATCACTATGGACCGCCGCCGCCCATGGAATACGACTTCCACCACCACCGCCGCGGTGGACCGCCGCCGCCGCCTATGGAATACGACTTCTACCAGCACCACCGCGGTGGACCGCCGCAACCACCACCACCACATGCGTATTACCCATATGGCGGCTACTTTAGTGATGAGAATCCCAATGGTTGTAACGTTATGTGAGGTGCTTCATATTGCTTTAATATTTCATTATTTATTGATTTAATTTGCTAAACAATTAGCATTAACTGTCATTGCTTTGATATTCATATTTGGAATTTTGGATGATGATATTTCCATTAAATTAGGTTTTGTACAAAATTCTTGCCCACAAAGGTGAAATTCCCTTACACCAATTCACACTCCTGTTCGACAGAATAGTGGAAGGGTGTCCAAGTGGGATGACCAATGAGGGGGTGCTCACAAGGGGCCTATCAAAGTATGGCTGAAATTTCTCATCATTTTTAGGTGATTTGAAAGTGGTCGAAAAGGATTTTTAAAAATAGAAATATTTTATCGATATTTGCTAGAAAAATTTCCAACAAAGGCAAAAATGATGCAAGATTTTTTTAAAAAAATTTATTGCCTTTTAATCTCTTTCTTTCTTTTTCTCCCATCGTTTATTCCTCACTAGAGACCTTGGCCAAGAAATTCTTTTGTTGTTGCCAATTAAAGTGTTTCAACACGGAGAACAAAGGAAAAAAGAAATAATGATAAGGATTTTTTATCAAATGTGAAGTAGAATAAAGGAGAAAACTATATAGAGAATAATTCAATGAAATTTGAGTTTGATAGACAAAATATTTCAACCCAAAACTTAAAAGTCTACAAAAGTCAATTAAAATCATCACTGTAAAAGTTTTTGAAAGTCTTAAAAGTTTTATTGAATACATCCCCTTAAATTTTTGGTTGGCTTGAAAGAAGTAAATAATCTAAAACTTTTAACAATTTTTTTAGCCAAGTGCCGTATGGTCCAATGACACCAAGTTACTCCATTTCGAACTAGAGTCAGGAGTATTAAAAAAAAATAAAAATTTGATGATTGGAAAAGTGGTTGAAATTTTGCAATTTTCCAGCAATGTGGGGTAATTACTTACCCCTTTTGCTGACCTTTTTACTATTTAATTATTTATATTTAAGAAACCCACCACCTCTTTGAATTGAGGCTATTATTACTATACAAACTAGTATTTTCGCCCGTGCGTTGCACGGAATGGATTTGTTATAATATTTAAAGAATATTTGGATCAATATACAATTATATATATTATAACATCGAATATTATATAGCGCAATTGATGAAATTGATTGGATCGATTATATTTTCTGATGTTTTCCTTTGAATTATAACAAATAATTGTCCAATTACCCGGACGTGGATAAATTTTTTTATTATATATTGAGATAATAAAAATAAAGATGAAATTATAAAAAATTCTAATATTGAACGTGTACATTTATTTGATTATAAGATTAGTACAAAAATATTACTCAAATTAATTGAATAATATATGACTTGTTTGTCTAAAATTATCTTAAAAAGATATATAAGTAATATGACTTATATAATTATATTATTACTAAAATAAATATGAGAAAATGAGAAATAAATTAATTGTAATTATTATAAAAATAAAATTCAACTACCAATGCTTAACTTAATTATCATAATAATTATTAGGCACTTATTATTAGTCAATTACACTAATATATGTGTAGTTATACTTTTATACTTTAAGTATATTCATTTTCCCCATATTGCATTTAGTTTTATCTTCCTCCTCCATATTTGAATGAATTAATTTTGATTATTATAAAAATCTAACAACCCATGTTCAATTAATTTTTTTGAAGTTTAAATAACTTAGAGTTGTCAAAAGGAAAGTATAATTAATTATTAAAGTTTTTAAATAATTTTCAGTCAATTCGTAATATCCTTCTCTTTTCCCGATAAATGATTTTACTTTTATTAATAGTGTTGATACGTGAGTATACATATTATCAATTAATAGATATTAGTTAATTTCTATTTTACATTTTCTTTACAAATAAGCTTTATTCATTATTTGACCAATAAAATATTTAATTAATTGACTACAAAAGTTTAGGCGGTGACTGAAATAGGAGGATTTTACTTTTATATATAGTATAGAATATAGATTACGATCTTTTTATATTTTAAATTAATTAGTAATATCATTTTTCTCGGAATAAGGGTCAAATAAGCCACTGAACTACACACAAAACTGCAATTAGGCCATCGAACTCAAAAAGAATGCAATTGGATTCCTGAACTATATAAACTCATGCAAGTACAAATTGACATGTTTTTAAAAAAAAGTCCAAATTGACCTGTTTACCTACAATTGTGATGACATGGTGGTTAGTAATTTTAAAATAAACTTTTTAAATAATTTTAATTAAAATAATTAAATAATAATAATAATAATAATTTAAAAAAAGACAGATGTCTCCGGCAGTTTTTCTGTTTTTTTTTTTAATTATTAGTGCCGATTGTTATGTGTAAATTAATATTAGGCAACCTTATATAGGAAAAATGAAAAGAATTACGTAGTAATATTTACCTAATTTTCGTTCTATTTTTAATTGATGATGTAGAATATTATTATTGAAATATTTCCGTTTCATTTTTAATTTCCGTTCCTTTTTTAATTTATCTTTAATATTGTTTAAAATATGCCATTATTAATGATGATGTAGAATGTTTTCCTTTTTTAATTAAATTGCAATGATATGACCATTTCCTTTTTCATTTTAGTTAATTATGGATATTTTTTTTATTTACAGTCAATTATTAATATTCATTTACTTTTATATATTCAGTCAATTAGTAATATCAGATTCATTTTTAGTCGATTTTTTTTTATTTTTAGTTAATTAGTCAATTAGAATAATAGATCCACTGGTATTTTTACCTAATTTCTGTTCTATTTTTAATTAATGATGTAGAATATTATTATTGAAATATTTTCATTCTATTTTTAATTTACCTTTACTATTGCTTAAAATTTAAAATATGCCTTTACTATTGATGACGTATACTATTATTATTGAAATATTTCCTTTCCATTTTTAATTTACTTTTACTATTGATGATATAGAATATTATTATTGAAATATTTCCGTTTCATTTTTAATTTCTGTTCCATTGTTTAAATGTGTGAAAGATTTACGATTTAATTGTGATTTGATTTATTTTACTGTATAATATTATTGTGAAAAATTAAAATGCAATGATTTGACCATTTAATTTTCCGTTTTAATTAATTATGGATATTTTTTTAATTTCAAGTCAATTATTAATATTCATTTTCTTTTCCAATTGACATAATTTCTGTACTCTTTTCTATTTTTAATTTTCAATCAATTATTAATATTCATTTCCTTTTCTAATTTACCTAATTTCCGTTCCATTTTTAATTGATAATGTAAAATATTATTGTGATATATTTCTATCATAATATAATTACCATAATTACTAATAATGAATTATAATCAATTATAATTAATATTATTTTATCATAATAATTACCATATTACTAAAATGGCCCTACGTTTGGGCGAAAAATTTTGGAGGAAGATATTGTTTTTATATATAGTATAGATAGTATAGATTATTTACTACTACTAAATAATGGTGCAATATATATATATGTGTGTGTGTGTGTGTGTATAAAATTAATTAATTCTAAATAATATTTTTGTCTAAATAGTTGACATTACAAAAATTTAGAAAGTAAAGTAATTAAGGTAATAACATCATCATTATTATTATTATTATTGTTGTTGTTGTTGTTGTTGTTATGCATATACTGAATAATTGGAGACTAAAATCATTATTTGATCATAATTTTGCAAATAAAGTTTGCAATTTTCTTGTTTATAAAAAACATTATAACCAATAAACATAAACACATAGTAAAGTATGATTATTTAAGAGAAATTAATTTATAATAAATGCCTCTAAATTTTGGGGGGAAAACTTGGCACAAATTAGTGAATTTAGTGCAGAAGGAGAAAGAGTTGGCTCTATTTTCAAAGGTGAAACCCGATCAGGCCTTGGAATCATTGAAGTTTCATCCCACTGCACCTAAAGATAGCAATACATATCACTTTAGGCATCACAAATAAAAATGTATCACCAAACCCATCCCTTTCAAACACAAGGGTATTACCTTTAGACATCTCCATTTTGATTCCGGCCACTTGTGGAGATCACGATCTTCAATGCCAACAATAGTTCCAATAAACCCCAAAAAAAAAACCACCACATAACACTCATAATATTAGTTACTGAACATGAAATCTTGGGGCAAAATATGTAATTTTAGTGAACATGAAATCTTACCTCAAAAGCCTAAAATTAAACTCTTATCAATACTTAGTAGCACCATAGACACTTTGATAATGAACCTGTAAATTAGTCAACCCTTAATATAATTACTACTAATTAATATTATTATTATTAGCAGCATGGCCGAATCATCATCAAACCATCAATAACATCCATAACCTTAATCTTTACCTTCTCATTATTCTAATTTCCTTCAAAATCATTATTATCGCCAATTTCATCATCTATACCAGTATAATACCAAATCTTATCATCATTTCTTTATTTATCCTCATCATTATCCAAGAAAAATTACAACACCAATAGTGCGTTCCACCGTGTTCCTAACATAGTGATAGGGATTAACTGCTAATCAGAGATCAAATCTTAGCAGTAAACTATTATATAAGTATCGTATATAATTGAAGGAATATAATATCTATTAACTATGAAAAATAAATTAATAGATCAGACAATGAAAGATTATATACAGACATAAAAAAAAAAGTACGGGTAAAGCAATTAGGTATTGTATCTAATTAAAAATGAAAGGTAAGCTTACTTTTGAAGCAATAGAGAAGAGCGTGCGTAGAAAATAGAAACCGATTGAGAGAGAGGTGAGGAGTTCATTGTGAGAGGCTGGAAAATGGAGTGAATAAATAGGTACAGAATGATGCAGTTCCCTCTTATACTCGTTTTTAACCAATGAGAGGGAAAGAAAAATGGTGAGTAACGGCTGTGTATTTGAAAGAGAAGGGAGGAAATCATGGAGTAATCTATATTGTATGTATTTATATAGAATGAGTGATTGCTTGTCTTCATAATCACCCAATAAAAAGAAATGGAAAGAAATTAGGATTTTACTAAAATGCCACTAAGTTTGTGTATAATAGGAATCTTATGTTGACTGCCAAAAGAATATATATATATATATATATATATATATATATATATATATATATATATATATATATATATATAATGCCACTAAGTTTGGGCGGAAAAATTTGGGAAGAGGATATTATTTTTATATATAGTATAGATATAGATATAGATTATTATTATTATTACTATTATTATTATTATTATTCTATCATAATAATAATAAATTCTATCATAATAATTACCATTACCATATTATTATAATAAATTCTATCATTATATTCTATTCTATCATATAATAATAATAAATTCTATCATAATAATTACCATAATTACTAATAATGAATTACAACCAATAATTAATATTATTCTATAATAATAATAATAATAATAATAATTACCATATTACTAAAATACCCCTATGTTTGGGCGGGAAAGTTTTGGAGGAGGATATTGTTTTTATATATAGTATAGATTTCTTTAATAGTCCAAATATTAGGTACATAATAGAATTTTGTTTAGCCTATATACGTTTTGATTTTATATTTTATTTATGGATATAATAGATTTGTTCTTATATCAATATTTTTTTTTTATTAGCATTAGATTCCCCCCTCTTTTAAGTGGTATCTTGGAAACCATTTAGGGAGGTCTGGGTAAAGGTATATAAACTAATCAAGTTAATCTAATAACTCAAAAGAAAATTTCAAAAAATCTGTACAAGAGAATTTTATTAAAATTTGTTATTTTCTCATCATAAATTTACCTCCTATTAATTGATTCTATCCAAGTTTTTTTTAATCTACTTATTAGCTTATTAGTTAAATAGAAAATGTAGCATCAGTTAATTTTTGTTTAGTATATAAGTTGTATTTAATACT
This sequence comes from Ipomoea triloba, assembly GCF_003576645.1. Classification (NCBI taxonomy): domain Eukaryota; kingdom Viridiplantae; phylum Streptophyta; class Magnoliopsida; order Solanales; family Convolvulaceae; genus Ipomoea; species Ipomoea triloba. The sequence goes on along the minus strand of NC_044916.1, from coordinate 11,276,798 downwards.
GGACTGATGTTACCATTTTTGGACCCCATGATATAATGTAGAATATTGTTTTTTCTTATTAGTAGATTTGTTATTAAAATAAAATAAATAAATAAACAAGTTTTAACAAATACATATTTCTCTATTTGTGACCTTGTGGCCCAGTGGCATCAAATCCTTTCCTTTATACGGGAGGTGGTGGGTTCGAGTCTCAGTGGAGTCAATACAAATCTATAGATTAAAGTTGTGTGTTTTGTTTAGTTAGTTGTAAATTATTAGTACAAAAACAATGAGATTTTTTGGAGTGGCGTTTAGTTAGTTGTAAATTATTAGTACAAAAACAATGAGATTTTTTGGAGTGGCGATAGAAACCCACAGTTACTAGTCGAGAGTGTGCACTGGGTAAATCAGCCTAGATTGTTCATAGTTGACTGGCTCAAACTAAAAACATCAATAGACCGCTCTGATTGGGAGTCAAACTTGTAACATTGTGATTACCAAGTCGCGGTCAACGGTCCGACCAACACGGCTGGAAATCTCGCTATTTCCGTCTAACAAAAATGTTGGTCGGTAATTAGTAAAAATAACAACTTTCCGGATCATATTTTGGTTGAAATGTTGGTAGGAAACCCATTTTCGACCAATAATAACTCCCCCGTTTTCCGTCCAATTTTCATTCGATGAAAATTACGAGATTTTTAACTATGCAACTTAGCTAAGATTATCCTAATAACGAGATATTTAATTCACGAGAATGCAAACATAGGAAATTAAATAACATATATAGTTAAAGGGAACATTATACTCCTTAATTCACAAATTAATATTGGCATAACCATAGCAAAGACAACAGGATTTTAGAGAGCACCAATGTTCTTGAGGCCAAGAACAACTCCAACACCAAGGATGTGGCCAACAGTGCCACAAGCCAAGGTATCAGCAAGAGTGAACCCGGCCGGGTCACCCGATTGTAGACCGGAGTCCCGGCTCTCCAGCTTCAGCCCGGCGGTCGCCTTCCGGTTCGCTGATGGCGCCAGCCCGAACCTCCCAGCAAATAGCATTAGGCTTGTTGCTGTCACCATTATCTGTTCACACCCATCAATTCAACTTTTTAGCCCCTCACCATTATTGGTCTCTCAAGTTATTATGCAATTTAGTTTATCTTTTTTTTTTTTGAAAAAAAAATTATTTATTTTCAATTTCAATTAATATGGCCTCTCAATTGTTTATTGTGTTGTAAATCTAGTCCTTCGAGCTTTGATCAATACCCGTTCTCCATTTCTAAAAATTTAAGGGAATAGATTAACTCGATTTACAACTCAAGCAACTAAATTTAAAACACGTTAAATAGGTGTGAGATTACCGTTTATTGATATTAAAAATGAAGAATTAAACTATTACTGTCAAAGACCTTATGGTTAAGCTGCAAGACTATGACTTTTCTAAATGAAAGATTACAGGTTTAAATTTCTCTGGAGAACAGAGTTAATAGTACTAAAAATTACTTACCAAATTTGTGGGTGAGCCAATGAAATCACAACGAGCTCCCAAAGCACCTCCTCCCCTGCGCTTCATTGGTTGTAGGGCAACCTAAACATTTAAAATTTTGAAACAAATTACAACACTTTGAGCTAAACGACACCAATGACCTTACAAAGAGAGACAATTACCTTTAAGTTTTACAATATATATTAAGGTTATAAGATATAGATGGAGTGCATAAAAGAAAGGGAACTGACCAAACTCCTCGCGGGGGAAGTTGATGGGGCTGTGATGGCTTTAAGGCCATTAAACTGGGGAAGAGAAGTCATCATGGCTGCCATTTTCCTTAATTTCAAACAAAAACCTGTGAGATCTTCTAAGTGTTGTTGTTCTGGTTTGAGTTTTGGTGTTTTGATGGCATAAATTTGATATGCATGCACAGGTGGATCTGTACCACAAGAGTTTGTGGCCTCAGAATTGGTGCTTTGGATACATTAAGATTTATGTTTGCTGACATGGCACTTCAATATTGGGCAGTCCCAGATGGATAAGATTTGGATAAGTGATCATTTTTTGGTCTTACTGCAACCCTTTCAACAGTGCATCACACTTCTCAAACTCATGTAAATTACATGATAAATTATAATGTACTTTTAACTATTTAAATAAACTTGTCTTCTCTTTAACATTTTTTTAAAAATAATTTAATGAGCTACAAGCTATTTGATTACTTTTTAAATTAATTCATATAAAAATATTATTATTAACAAGTTTTTTTTTTTTTTTGAAAACAAGTTAGTGCTATATCAAAATGATTGGAATAAAATTTTTTTTTATCATACAAATGATATAGATTTATTTGTAATCATCAAAATTTTAAAACTTTATTATTTCATAAGAGTATGATGATGATGACAAGATAAAATTCATTTTACCCAAAATAAAAAAAAATAAAAACATTGGCCCAAAAATGGGGAAAAAAACAAAAAAAAAAGTGTTTTCAAGCTTTTTTAAAATCATTTTTGTTGATGAAAAAAAAAAAAGAAAAAAGAAACATGAGAAAACTGTGAAAAAAAAAAAGAAATAGAAAAATACACTAAACTGCCCAACAGTGCTTGCATTTTGAGATTATTAATGGATTTATTTCTCTCATAACAGTGTTTTTTTTTTTTTTTTTGGAAACATCTCATAACAGTGTTGAGAGAGGGATATCGCTCATAATTTTTTGTTAATTAAGTATATGTATATTTAGGCAATATTTGGCAAACCTAACTGAAAAGGTAGTTGAAAGCTGAAAAGTAATTGAAAACTGAAAAGCTATAAGCTCGAAGCTGAAATCTGAAGAGCTGTTATGCTTAAAAGTGTTTGGTAAAATTAGCTTTTTGATAAGCTGATAAATGTAAAAAGACTAAAAAGAACATCTTCATACAATTTAAATAGTTTTAAATTTAAATAGGTTTGTTTATATATTAAAATATAAAATAGTGAAATCACTATATTTTAATAAAATATAAAGTAAGAACATATATTTGAAAACATACAAAGTAAAACAAAATATTTATAATTCATAAGATTTGTTCATACAAAAATCAATGTTCAAACACAAATGTCAAATTGAAATTACAACCAAACATATTGAAGAGAAAAAGTCAAAAAGGTTTAGCCAAAAAGGTTTTAATTGGAAAGGGTAAATGATGTCATTTCTTTAAAATAATAAGGTTAAAGATGGAAAAAAAGTTAGGAAGCTACTATAGCTTATTTTGAAACGCTACCTTAGGTAGCGTTAAAAAATAAGCTCTTTTTTTAAGCTACTAGCTTATTTTAGGAACATTACCAAACAGAGCTTATAGCTTATTAGTAGCTTAAAATAAGTTATAAGCTCCTAAATAAGCTCTGCCAAACAGAGCCTTATTTTGCAAAATTTTTAAATTAATATCACTAAATTTGCCAAGTAGCTTGTAACTTAATGACACCCCTGTAACTCTCTCAAATGGGAGGTCACATGATTGAATACCAATGGGGCACTGATCTACGTCGTTCATCAATGATTGCTAATTTTAGTAAAATAATATGGGGTCAATTTTATAATTATTAAGAACTTAAAAATTTACAATAATTATAAAACTGAAATTCTTAGTTGTTAGCATCCTTAAAAAAGAGGAGATAACATAATGACATTTTTGTAATTAATACAAACTTTATCTATGCACTTGAAAATCTTGATAGTGCATCCACATATTACCAATAGTGCACTCAACTTGAGTACTATTTGTGCAATTGTGCATATCTTGAGTGCATTGTTTATTAACCACGAATCTGGATACACTATCAAATTTTTTCAAGTGCATGGACAAAATTTATAATAATTGCAAATATATCACCATGTTTTTTACAGTTTCCCCTTATTTTTCATCTATTAGATAGATCCGTCAAATTGACAGCTAGTATTTTAAGGCAAGATCTAAAAAAAAAAAAAAACCACTCTAATATTTTCAAAAGGTTTTAAATCTTTAAAAGTTTATTCAACTCGTCTAGCATTCTCTCTCTCTTGTAGACTTATTATACTTGTCTCGGGACCAACAGACTCATTGGGGAATAATTACATTTGAGATGGAAATAATGGATACACACACACATATATGGAGTTGGAAAAATATGGTCTTGGAAGAAAAATATAAGAAAATATTGTGAAATTACTCAAATTAGAATGAGAGGAAGAAAATGCAAAATAAAAAGTAAAAAAATCTCTTATATAGAGATTAGATATTTAAAATATATAATATTTGAGAAATATGAAAAATATTTATGGAAAAAATCACATTATTATTTTCAATCACATATTTGTTGCAATCACTTTTAATGTTTTAACAAATATGTCAAAAATTAACCCATATATGATTTAGAATGTTTACAATACAATTTTTTTCATTGCTTTTAGATTTTATTTTTTCCTAGTTTTTTATTCACATAACATTTTACAAAAAAAAAAAAAAAAACAAAACAAAAACAAAAACAAAAAACAACAAAAAAAACAAGTTATTTAAAATCATAAAGTATTAACTAAATTTGAATTGATCTTAAACATACAATACAATAATCACGATATAAAATATAATTCCACTGTCACTTCAAAATAACATTCCAGGGAATTAATATTTTTATTTTTTAATTCCCTAACATATCTATTACAAGGTCAAATCTTACCACTACTATTAAACATATCACAATTCAAATTAAACGCTATCTGAGACGTAGCTTGAGTTCTACAATAATTTATATTATTTAATAGTTTTTAATGGACCAAGCCGAACCTAAAATTGGGTTAATGTAAGAGAAATGTAGAGGAAAAATAATATCTTAAACTATATAAAAGCCACAAGCTTTGAAAAATAAGAAGAAAAAATTTCCTTCTCAGAAGTTTTTAGACAAACATTGTATTTATTAACCAGTCTTTTCATATTTACTACTAATTTGTAACCTTGATTACATCCATAGTTGAGATTATTGTTTCTAAGGCTATGTTTAATAAGAGTTTAGAGGTTGTTGTTCCTCATATTTAAATTATTTTATATTTTATGATATTTTTAGATAAGAAAAATTGAATCTTACGGAGTAATTTTTTTTTATACAATATATGATATTTCACTTTTGTGACTCAAAATTATTTAGCAGCTTGTTTACCAACTTTATTTGATAGCTTGATTTCTTTAACATGCATATTTGCTGGACTCGTCTATATTAAATGCATTTTTTTTGGGTAAAACAAAATGTTTTTCAATTAAAGAAAAATGCCTACAATCAGTAACATTATGCTTTTCGGGACAAAATATTTGTCTCGTGTTATGCTACGATCGAGAAGGGTGGCATGTTTTAAGTATGCGCCGTCACTGTAACATTATGCTTATTAATTTCTTACTTTTTTGATAACTTAGGTTTTTCATTTTATTGGACAATATTTTAAACTTTATAAATTCACTCTAAACCTATAAAAAAAATAAATTGAGTTAATTTAATTTCGAAACTCTACGTGCACAATCAACTCAAACCCAAATCTCAATATTTGTGAAAGGAATATAATTGAACTTTAACATGCTGTCGCTAAAAGAAAAATTTATGTGAAATTTCTCATTTATTAGATCAATGTCAAGTGGGCGCTTATTAATTTTATGTGGAATATCGTTGCCATCACGTAGATAGGGACAAATAAAAAGAAAAACAAGAGAAAGTTATAAACTTCTTTTAAAATTAATGATCAATAAACACATCAAATAATAAATTAAAAGCACATATAATATAAATTAATTCTTCCACTTTTAAAATATTTATTTTAGTTAGGAAATCTCATTCATGTGTAATGATTTAGAATGACAAATTATTGTGTGGACCACGGTCCAAAACGATATCACTGAATTTTATGAGTTAGAATAATGTACATTATATGTTAGAATAATGTACATTATGAGCTTGAATAATAAAACTTTTGAGGTAAAATAATGTACATTATGTGTTAGAATAATGTACAATATGAATTATAAAAAGGGAAAATGGCATTTTTTCTCCCATATGTTATGTGCATATAGCACTTTTTCTCCCTGTGTTATTAAAGTGGCACTTTTCCCCCCTGAAATGTTAAATTGACATTTTTGTCCTTAAAATAACTATTTCATTTATTTTTCATTCTCCAACAAATTATTATTTATATGTATGGATGATCAAGATTCGGTTCGAACCTAACCAAACACTGTAGCAATCATACCGAAATAGTATGGACGATTCTGGTTACGATTCAGAACCGAAAAACAAAATTAAATAATTGTTGAACCGTGAATCGGAATTGAACAATAGTCATATATAGTGAAAATGATCAAACACTTATTTTGATAAATCGGTACGGTTCGGTTCCAATTTTGATTTTAAATCGCTAATCAAAACTTATTTATTTATTTTTATAATTTTATTTCTTATTTAAAAATAGTCTAAATTCAACAATTATTTTATTTTATTTTTTCGGTTATGAATCGTAACCGTAACCGTCCATACTATTTAGGTTCAATTGCTACAGTGTTCGATTAGGTTCGTATTGAACCGTGATCTTCCATACATATTTGTAATAATTGGTTGGAGAATAAAAATAAATGAAATAGTTATTTTTAAGGGCAAAAATGTCAATTTAACATTACAGGGGAGAAAACTACCACTTTAAAAATAATTGAGGGGGGAAAACTGCCACTTTAATAACTCAGGGGGAAAAGTGGTATATGCACGTAACATAAGGGGAAAAAGTGTCATTTTCCCTTATAAAAATATATATTAGACTATGGTCCACACATCTGTGTGAATTATGGTTCACACAATAACTATTGGTCCAAAATCCTAACCGACATAATATTAAAGTTATCAATTCAAACTAAAAAGATTGAAATTCAATAACCTTATAATTATAAATTTATATTTTTTTAAAACTTATGATCTTATAATTACAAGTTTATATGTAGTATTTCTTAACCAGCTTAGCTGCAATAGCACAAGAGTTATTGAATCCTTCACTACATTTCTTTTCTTCGCTTCTCACGAGAAATAGAGATTACAGAAAAATGCCACTGGGGACAGTATCGTTTCTCGCGTTTTGCTCAGTCCAATAAACTACTATCAGATATACTACAACCACAAGATCTCCAAAACGTTGGGGAAATGTATTTATAGTAAATAAAACACTATAAATGGTGTTCCGATGACCAAAACCATGTATATTCTAATGTTCATATAGGTAAATGTTACATGGTTCAAATATCATCTACCTATATATTCATTCATACTAGTATTACTCAATATATTAACATGAAAAAAAGTTTAAAAATTAAAGCTAATTATTATCTTGTAATGTAAAACAATATATGAAACTTAAATTTTACGGCATCTTAAAAAACAGTATCCTATATTTGATGGGAGACAATCCCAATTAAACTGGTCAAACAATTAACTTAGTAACAACAATGTTTCAAATATGACTTGCTGATGGCACTTCGTATTCATCTGATCTTTCTGATTCGAACCGATCAACTATGGACAAACTAAGCTAATTTACCTCTTTATGATCCTTTGCCAACTAGGGTCACAAGGCGTCAAGGTGAACTTCACCTAGAGCGCATTTTCAGGTAGCTACTACAGACATTCTTGTAAATCAAAGTATTTGTATTTGAGTGAGATTTCTCCTAGATCAAAATATCTTGTACAGAGTATTTGATTCCGTTGTTTTTCTTAATTTGTTAGAGTTGCAAGACAAAAAATATATATCTAATTAGAAGATACAATACATGAGTGTACTAGGTACGATTAACATTGTAGAAATTTCATAAAGCATAACCTAAACAAAAGGGGGCTAATTGCTTGACACAAGAAGATTAGAACATTCTCTGGACATTTCAGATTCCTAAATGCTTGCTTACAAAAATGAAGACATAGGCAGAGATTCTTAAACCAACAACAAAGAAAGGCATGTTGTGCAGCCAAACAAAGGACACATTTGGCTAAGTCCTTTCCTTCACAATCACACATATCCTTAAATGGTCAACTCCTTCTCAGATACAACAGCAGAAGAAGAATGCTGATTTCCCACCAAAATCTGCTCCCCTTGTGCCTTGACACTGCAGCTGCAGATGCCTTCAAATCCCTATGAATCACAACAGAAAAAACCAACAAAAATGAACACTTTTTTCCTTCTCACAAACACAAAATTGAACTACATTGTATAACATAGATAGCAGTTGGTAATTAGTAATTACCCAGGGCGACCCGAGGTTGCATAAGTGCATTTCCCATAACCTGCAAGAACAAGTGACCGAAAATTTGTTACTCGTTCTGCAATTTGATCATAGAGAACGGGGGAAAGCGATGCTCACTTGGGTTGTTTCCGGTTAGCACAGCAGTCCCACCGAAGTTGCAGGCGATGTCATTGTTGCCATTCTGTTGGTAGTAGCTGTTGAATGCATACGAGGCGTGGGAGGTGAGCGTGTTGGGCTCGAAGCAGGGGCCGCCCGCCTGGATTGCATTGCAGTCCGTCATTCCCAGACCGCACGCCCAGTCTAACGCGCTCTGCAGATCAAATTGGGAGGCACCACCACGGGCCACACACCACGTCGTGCCACCAGTCCCACCGAGGAATGTTGTGTTGCCCTCGGGAGGTGAGAGTGTTGTGACAGGAATTGCAGAATCCATCTTCAACATTTGTTGTGCCCTGGCATCCACTTTAGGAACTCAACATTTCACACAAAATGAGAAATAAGTCAATACTTCAATCCAATGAAAGTATGAAGCACATTCACAATAAATGAACTTCACCAAATGGCAAATAACTACTATAAGTGCATCAGGTCCATCAAGCAAAAGATATAACCTATCAGAAAGCACAAATGTGCATGACCCACGCAATAGATATCGGTATAACTCCCTCAAATGAGTTTTGACCATTCCCGTATATAGGTTCTGACGGTAAATGAGTTTAGGTTACCCATACCATACCAAAGAGTCATGAAACACAAATGCAATTCTCAATGTGGTTACTACTACTGCTTGATGTATTGGGTTTACTATTGCCTACAAAAAGCTAAAACTTCCAAACCACCACCAATAGTTCATGAACATGAAGAAAAAATCTTACATTGTTCCAAATGTGAGTTTCTTTTGTCAACCAAAATCTTCATTTTGGGTTAAAATGGCTACTTTGGATGTACTCTTGTGTGTGATACATATATACATACATGTATATCTGTATATGAATACACATATACACATCAAACAAATGCCAAAAATAGGTCATTCAATCAACAATATGGTTAACTATTCAGGGCATTTAGTACCCTCAAACATGATGTACTTGTGAAGCAAAGTAAGTCTTTAAACCCACTTCCTCTGCTTGAAAGGGATTTTAAAAAAATAATAACAATTTTTATGAAATTTTCTAATAAATTACGATGCCTCCCCACCCCTAAACAACAGCACTAACAAGATTATAATGCTTGACAGTGATAGAAATATGATTAATGAACAGATTAATTAATATTTTTCTGCAACAAAATTTTGGGAGTAAATCACTAAATCAGAGAATACTAGAAAGTAAAAATGTAAGTTCAGAAACTACAAGACAAGAAGGTGCTAAAAATTGCAGGAAAGTTTTTTTAAAAAAAGGGAGTGAATAATACCAAGACAGCATTGCAGTGTGAATCGCAGAAGTCCAAGAAGAAGAACCAAAACTCCACCTTTCATTGCTGCAAAGATTTGTTAACAAAGAGAAAGAGTGTTTCACTTGACATAGAAGATGAAAAAGGGGATTGGAGATTGGAGGGAAGAGAAGGACATCTCATAAATCATAATGGTGCCTTTTAATGCACAAAGTGTACATGAAGAATCAGCCGTTTCTTCTCTGCAAATTTTCTTCTTTTCTTCTTTATTTTTTTTAAATTTAATTTCTTTGCTACTCTTATTTTGCCTTTGGTATTCTCAAATGGAAGGTTTTCTGTTTTATAAGTGTACTAGTTTTATACCCGCATTGCGCGCGAATGGGTTAATGCCCAATGTTTATATTTAAATAAATAATTGAAAGTATATCAATGCAAGATTATATAGGAGAAGTTTATACATGGGTAATTGAATGTCGAATTTTTTAATTTAAATATCTAACTCATAGTATATGTATCCAAGATAATATAGAAAATTCATTATAATTATTACTAAAATAAATGTTTGCAACCTTGTAAAATCGATAGTCTAAATATTTGGTCTACAAATGATAGTCTAAATAAATACTACTTTTAATTTAAATTTTTCTAAGTGTTCTTAATTCTCTTCTGAGTAGCATTGTCATTGTCTTCATATTTACTATTTGTTCTCTTCATTTTTGTTGGTAGTGCGTTATTTGCAATTCGGTTATGGTTGATAGTATAGATAACAACGTCATGCAATGAGATTATGATATAGGAGCTATGGACTTTCCTTTAGGTGTTCTGCTTGGGGTTCATTTGGTTTAACCATTATTGTCGAATGAGTTATTGTGGATAAAGAAATCCCTAGTTTAAGAAAAAAGATTAAATAAATAATAAAAATTTAAAATATTATGTATTCCAAAGATATTAAAAGGTAGTTTCTCGATTCAATTTGCTGGGAAATGGGTTATTTGAGTACTTTCATTGTCAACAAATCCCCCAAGTAGTTAATATGATTGGTTTCAAATTATTCTTTTTTATTTTTTCATGGTATTAAAGAAATACATATGTATCATTTTTTGGTGTAGCTACTAATTTATTTAATTCAATAATAGTAAAATAGAGTGATTCCGCTTCAATTTGTTGGGTTATTTGAGTACTCTCTTTGTCAACGAATTCCCAAGTAGTTAATATAATTAGTTTCAAATTATTTTAAATTTTTTTTTCATAGTATTAATGAAATACTTGGTAAATAAATATATAACATTATTTTGTACTATAACTTTGATATTTAATTACAAGATATTGTAAAAATAAGATAATGGACAATGTAATGAATATCAATTGATAAATTTGAATGTAAAGAATCCTTGCATGAGAGAAAATAAAGACAATATAACTAATGAAATTATTTCTCTTATTTAATTTAATTTTTTGATAATGAATAATTTTTTCAAATAAAGGTATTGTAGACACATAATTCTAAATTAAAGAAATACATATGTATCATTTTTTGTTATAGCTACTAATTTATTTAATTTAATAAGAGTAAAATAGAGTGACAAACTTAATTATGTCAAATTTGATTGAGATGAGGTTCGAACCTAAGACCTTTCTTATAGAAATTAATGGGTAAGTTAAAAAGTTAACGGAATATTAACGGAGTAGAGAATATTTAACGGAAAACTTAACGGATAATCATAAAAGTAAGGTTAAATTAGGTAATCTTTATTAATAATATTAATCTGAATTATCTTAACCATCTATTTGATTAAATAATTCATCTGAACAATCCATTTGATTAAATAATTTGACATAGCTACTAATTTATTTAATTTAATAAGAGTAAAATAGAGTGACAAACTTAATTATGTCAAATTTGATTGAGATGAGGTTCGAACCTAAGACCTTTCTTATACAAATTAATGGGTAAGTTGAAAAGTTAACGGAATATTAACGGAGAAGAGAATATTTAACGGGAAACTTAACGATAATCATAAAAGTAAGGTTAAATTAGGTAATCTCTATTAATAATATTAATCTGAATTATCTTAACCATCTATTTGATGAATAATTCATATGAACCATCCATTTGATTAAATAATTTGACTGCCATTTTTTCTACCCATTTTAGGCCTAACTCTCTTTGGCTCTTATTAGTATAGTAGATATAATAGGAAATTTCATTTTTATTTCTCTAGGTTTAATCTTAATTTTTTAATATTGTCATATTTAGTTTTATATTTTCCATTTTAATTTATCCTAAATTACAAAAGATAATTTACTGTCATTTTCATCTCTAGCTATTTAACCCATACTCCACGTTCTTTTCAATGCTAATGGCGAATCGATTTAATTCAAATATAATTTTTTATCCGACAATTTTTTTTACATTATTCACCCATATATATGTACCATCTACTTCATTAGTGGACATGTATGATTTTTTTAAACAATGTTGAAGATTTGACTTTATAAAACATTTTATGAAAACTTATAATAGTCTAAAGTGTTTTGCCTCTATAAAAACATCTTAAAATATATTTCCTTAAAAAATCATTTATAATTGATAATACATAAAATGTATACAATTGGACACATGCTTATTTTTTTTTTAAGTAAACAACAAGATACCAAATAATCATAATTCAAAGTGTTACATAAAAGAGGAGGAATATGATTCCCAACCCTCTTACCAGATTGTAAACCAATAGCTCTAGCAAAAAGGAATGAGTCGTATGATTAGTTGATCGTTTAACAAAAGTAATACTAATGTTGACAAACTTAAGCATAGCACAAATGCAATCCTTAATTAACTACAAAGCCCTTATGTTAAGTGTCGAGTCTTTTCCAAATAACAAGTGAAATATGAATGATTCTGTAAATCAAAATTTGAGTCGTGTGTCACACACACTTTCCTTAAAACTTTGTTTGCTACATCCTAAGTGTTAAGAGCATTGTACTCTAGATTTTCCAAGATAAAATTAATTACAACAAATTAGTTGAGCATTCAAACTAAAATGTCACTGCAAACATGAACAAGAAAAAAAAAATAGAATTTTAAGCAGAGCAAAAGTTTTTTTTTTTTTTTTTTAGAGAAATAAGAGTTTTTGGATGAAAAGCATAATTTTGTGAGTTGTTCTGTGTATAAAACATTAACAACACGTTTGGTTCACGGAATGAATTTTAAGGTAATAGGAATACTATTCCATAAGAAATAAAATAGGTAAGGAATAGAATATGAATTATATTCCAGCGTTTGGTTCGCTGAAGGAATAAACTTGGAAATTGTATTCCCGCATTTGGTTGGTTAAAGGAATAGAAATGGAATATATATTTAAAAAATATAAATGCCCTTGTACAAAATTTCTTATTATTATTATTATTATTATTATTTTGATATAGCCTGGTCATATACGTCATTAGGACATGTGTGTTATTGGCAAACTTATGTCCTTACCATTATTGGACACATCATATGCATGCCATGTAACACCGGTGAATCTATTATGCACCTCTAACTAGAAATTGTAAATATGATCTATCACAGTAGAGACGACTAGCTACCAAAGTCATATTGAAAATGGAGCCGCAACAATTGTTATATATATATATATACATATATATATATATATACACACACACACATTTATATATATGTATATATTAAAATAATAATTTGTAAAAAAAAAAAGAGAAGATTAGAAAAATACCTTGAAGAAGACTTCCAATTTGCAATTGCGGAGGTGAGATGTGTGCGATGTCAAAGAGAAAGGTGATGCAATGTGATGAGTTTTAGAAAAGCGAGCGTAAAAAAATTTAGGTTTAAAATAAGGGTAAAAAAGAAAATATAATAAAATAAACTCTTATTAATAAATAATTATAAAATTTGGATATCATCTATATTTTTTTAAGGGCATAAGTTAATTATTTTTGTTTATTTAACTCTTATTAAATTATACGAGTATTCTAAAACAACTTTTATTACGTATTTATTTTCTATTATTATTATTATTAAAAATAACAAACCCATCACCCGTTTATTATTATTATTATTATATATTATTATTATTATAAAATAACAAACACACCACCCATTTAAAAGTAAATCACATTGATTTCAAAGGATAAAATAGTCAATATACCCATTGTTCCCAACAAGCTAATACAAAAAGCTACATTCATTAGCTTTTTAATTTTCAACTTATTGGCCCAATAAGCCAAGGCTAATAAGTCATTTACCAAACACTTCAAAATAGCTTATTGGTTGGTCAAACAACTAAACTTGGTCAAATAAGCTAAAATTTGGCTTATAAGCCAATAACCAAACACCCCCAATTGTCATTAGCAAGAGGGGGGGGGGGGTCATTTCGGCTGGTTATAGGATCGAAGGCTAATACCAGATGAGGAAGTAATATTTGATATTCAGTGAATTGAGAAGATTACATACTGAAAATATATAATGAGCTACAACACTAAAACAGAGAACTAATAGAGATAAATTCTAACTAAACCCAAATACTCTAACTGCTCAATATACTAAAAAGCAATTTGATAGACGACGCAAAGCAGTTGACGACAGAGTGTGAACCATTAAACACAAGGACCTTGCTGATATGCAGGTCACGAGTGCACACGAGTAAAACTTTTTCAAACTCAATTTTGAATTTGACTTGCACCGCTGCCCTCGAAAAAGAACCTCTAATCTATACAAATCAAAATTCTGAAAAGAGGAAATTTATATATACTAGTGCAACCACACTTCCATTTTCTAATATGAAACAAAAGCTCTTTTAAAGCCCCTCTAATTTAAGAGCTATCAAAACGAAAATGAGTTGGGATTTTTAACCCAACCCAAGTAGGCACGGGCTAGTGGGCTCCCCCACCCACTTATTGTTAATAACCTAATTAATTACAAGACCTTTGAATTAATAATTATTATTATTTATCAACCAAACACACTAAACTTTTTAAACAAATTTTATGTGTGTTTATATATAATGTATCTTTAGATAATTAGTTTTTAATTTGTAATTTGTACTATAATTATAATGTATTTAACTTATATTTAACACTAATATAATTTATATGTAATACTTTTATTTTATAATTATAATATTATTGAGTTATAAAGTATAGTCTATATAATAAATAAACTTTATATTAACTATATAATTATATTAATATTTATATAAATTACAATTAATCGTATTAATTAATACTTGTAATAAACTTAATATGACTAAGTTTTATTAATCGTATTAATTAAAAAAAATGCGGTAGCATTATGGTCATTTTGCGTAAGGTCACAGCTTAAGGTGTGTAAGTTTATAGCTTAAGGTGCGTAAGTTTATAGCATTAGGTGCCTAAGTTTAAAGTTTAAGGTGCATCAGTTTAACTCTTAAGGTGCGTTTGTTTAATGCTTAACATGCATTATTTTCTAGCTTAAGGTGCATAAGTTCGAAGTTTAAGGTATGTAAGTTTATAACTTTAGATGCCTAAGTTAAAAGCTTAAGGTGTTTAAGTTTAAAGCTTAATGTGCATAAGTTTATAGCTTAAGGTGCGTATGTTTAAAGTTTAAGGTGCGTCACTTTCTAGTTTAAGGTGCATCAGTTTAACTCTTAAGGTGCGTATGTTTAATGCTTAAGGTGCATTATTTTCCAGTTTAAGGTGCATAAGTTTGAAGCTTAAGGTGCGTTATTTCAAGACACTTACTTGATCATTTGCATTCATGTTGTCAGGAAGCACCCTTTTTTTTATTATTAAAAAAATTCCTTCAGTTTGAGTTGTTGATCTAGATTAGATCAACAGCTCAAATCTCACCCCATTTTTCACCTGGGAGAAGCTTCGCACGTAAACCATCCCATACACACACACACACACACACACACACACACATATATATATATATGGTCCATCTCCCATGAGAACCATGCCCTAGATGAGAGTTATAGTCTAATTTGGGCCATTGAAATTAAATAATCCTAGAGTCTACATTACGAATTTATTGCACAAACGCACTCATCGACATCCTAGTGTCTACATTAAGAGTTTTGGACTCTTCCAACTACTCCAGGCACCATAATCGACATCCTCATGGTTATCGAAAAAATAGCTTATGCAATCATTTTAGTACAAGTACCAACCACGTGCATTCATACGATACTCGTTGTGTATTCATATTGCTTTAATCGTGCATTCTTATACCGAATGTAGTGCATTAGTAAATCTCTTGTTGGGCAACCATTTCGCGAATCTTTTACAAAAACAACATGAACACATAGTTCACCCATACTAACACAACATGCACAACACCGTCCAGACAAAATGCATACCTTTAATGCTAGAAATTTACAATTGTACCTCTAAGAGTGCACACAGGTATTTAGCATTTTGTAAGTACACACCATAAACCTTTAAACCCTAAATCCCTATACCCTAAACCCTACAAAATTGACCATGCGGCGCACAACCGACCAACCAATGCACTTATGCACATCCCAACATACAACGATGTATGTATTGCAATAAGCGCATTAATGTACACCCTCACAACCTATGATGCACCACCCAAGACAAATATCCCCTAGTGACAAAAAAAATCACAAACGCATATCTGGCACCCTATAACAAATGCATGATCCAAAGCCTTACATTGCACCACACCTAGTGTACAAATCCACATCTCAACGGCCTACGATGCACACTCCTCTAAAATCACAAATTTTTCAACAAACATAATCAAAAACATATTCCGACGAACTGAAAATATAATAATAATAATAATAATAATAATAATAATAATAATAAAGAGACACCAACCTGAAGTCATGTCGAGTAATCACCACCCACGACGGAAAAATCCAAAAAGAGAAAAAAGAAAAACAAAGACGGACCCGAATAGAAACAAAGGAAACTACCGAAAAAAATCTCTAAAATCACGCAGCAAGAACGTATAAGAAAACACCATGTAGGAAACTAACGATGAAAAATTCCAAATTACACCGCGAATTAAATCCTAGCCATTAGATCTTGCATAATGAAGAACCCATATTTATTTATTTAATATTTAACTATAAAATACTTGTGAATGATTTAAATAAATATATAGTTATACACAAAAAAAAAAATCAACAAATACCTTTATCATAGTTGGTTTTGTTAGATTAAGACTAATTGAGAGGTTTGGAATTTAATTATTGCTTTGAACAATACTTTTGAATTCTAAATTATAATATAAACCATATTTAAACAAAAAATATTTAAATAAACTTGGGGTGGGGGTATGGGTGGCAGGTTGTACGGGTTGGCATGTGGGTTATACGGGTCACTCCAAGAAAGGCGTTTGGTACTTTCCCATCAATTAAATTCTTAATTAAGGAAATGTTTCCAAGGAATATAATTGATGGGAATAATTTTAATGGGAAAATCAATTAGCATGTTTGCTATATAAGAGATTTTTAACATGGCAAGTACGACACAAAAAATGTTAAATATGTAATTTCATAAAGCCGACATATTCTCAGTAAGCTAGAAAAAAGAATCTCACACCCCTTAGGTGGGATTTACTTTCCTTGATATCATTGAATGTGATTCTCATTGACCTAAACTTTTCTAACTCAAAGATTGCACCAAACGTGAAAATAATTTTCTAACCTTTTAAATTTCTAAAAAAGTTTGAACTTTCCTAATTACTAAACGCCCTGACGAAAGTGTCAAACGGGTACTTGACACCCTGAGCAGTGTTTGGTAACAAATCATCTTTTCTATTTTAATGATGAGGACGGTTTTCACACATCCATCAAGTATCAAATAACAGTATAGGGTTAAGATATCGCTCCACTGGAGATAACTCTTGTAATGTTAGAAATTGATGCAAAGTAGAGTTAAGCACAAGGTAAAACTATTCTTTTAGAAACTAGGCCTATCGTTAATGAGTTTGGTTGATATGATTTAGCAAATAATTAGACAAGTAAAACAAAGGACTGGGGCTTGGTTGATTCAAGCTAAGATGCCAAATATTAAACTAAATATTAGAGAATTAAAACAAGACATAGGGTAAGTGAGATGCACAAAAGTATCCAAATACCACTCTCGTATATATTTGGACTTTGCAACCTCACATTGAACTCCACCCTCACGGCAATTCACCCCAAGGTTGCCCATTCAAGAACACAAGGCATAAATTCTCCTTAATATATACTCGAAATACTCTCATATTGGGCATCAAGTGTGTGAATGTGTAGCTAGTGTACAATATCTACTCTCGTAGCAACAAACACACTCCAAATAAAGCATATAATTGAGATCCAACAATCATACACAAATTTCACAACAAACCCATTTCACACAACAACCCTAGAAGACCCAAATAATTCCATTTGATGCAATACAAATCAAATAGGCATTAATAGCAAGAAATCAAACTAAATCCTAGTCCCAAATCACTTAGTTAATCATAATATAACAATAATGGATACACAATATTAAAGAAGTAATTGAAAGCATAAATAGAAATCAAAGGAAAGAGAGGAATAAGAAAACTTCTCTATTTAACCTTTGGAATCGAAGATTGCAAGGTGTCTTGAGCTTGAAAATGGAAAGGAACAAGAAATATACACTAATCTAAGCTATCCTAAAGCTAAACCTAACTAAAAATTGAAGGGGAAAAGAAAGATATGTTTTTGGGTGGAAGAAATCCCCTTTTAACGGGTAAAAACGGGGTTGATAAAAGTTGCAGAGGTTAGCCACGGGTGTGGCCATGCCCGTGGCCAAACTTGTGGCCAGAAATGAAGGGCCTAATGCCCAGTGTCCACACCCGTGGCCACAATCGTGGACACCTCCAGGCAGCATTTCTGTGTGCATTATCCGTCTTTTAGGCTATTTTCACCCCTGAATTCTTTGAATTAGCATTTGTGATCTTCATCAAAGTTGTAGCTCTTCAAGTTATAAAATATATCATAAATAAATAAATATGGTGTCTTAGATAGTCGGTCAACTCGGCCTAGTTGGTCAACTCGGCTGATTTCGGCCAACTCGTCCAAGTCGACCGATTTCATATGATTTTGACCGAGTTATTTCGATTTTGACCAATCGTTGGAGCTTGGACTGCTACTATAAGTTTTAAACTTTAAACCTTTAATTTATTTTATTAGTTAATCCAATTTATTCATTGTTTTTTTATCCAATTTATTAATTACTCTGTAATAATTATTCATTTATTTGATTTATTTCATACTTCATTAATTAATAATCATTATTGCCAGATTCTTCTACACACCGGTAGTACACAATTTACAAATGATTCACAAAGATGCATAAATAGAATATGAACCCGAATTTTATCAGTCAAAGCTGAAATAGATACGGTCATGCGAGATGCATTATGATTCATTAGTTATTTTTGATAGTTTGCTACTTTGAATCTTTGGTTGAGTGAAGTATTTGAGTATTCCATATTTGTGTATTTTTATTTTTTAATATTGCTATAATGTTATGACTTATGAATTATCATATTATTTCATTTATTAGGATGTGTTATTTGATTAAATGTTGAAAACAGCCCCATTAAAATTGTCAAATTGTAAGTCTGCCATTGTTTTTGTTGGATATTTATATAGTAAATGGAAATTAATGGTTCAGATGTCTACCATGCAAGCTTAAATAATATTTGGAGTTATGGAGTTATAAGTATTATTTAGTTTGGTGGAGTTGATTTTGGATGATCGAGAGATACCTCGAGAGGTCAGTTTATTCGAAAGATTAGTTCGCAGAACATGGGTGTCTCGAGAGATAGGAATGTTCGAGAGATACATCGAGAAATCAGTTCGATCGACAGATGTCTCGATAGTCTTTTTGTAAACTTCCAACTCTCGAGAGATGCGAATCTGTGAAGCATTCTATGATTCGAATGCTGATCTGATATATGTAAGGGTAAGTAACGTACACATGTTTTAGTATCTCTTGTTTTGCAACAAGTATATTGCATTGGGGATATTAAGACTAGAATGTGTTTTATCACGTTTATCATGCTTGGGTACGTAACTTACGTAAACCAGATTATCCTATCCAAAATCGGTTGGAAGTTCAAAATTATGGTTGAAGGTGGTTTACCAACAGCCATAAACTGCTCCCAACGGTTAGAATTTTCTCTATAAATTCTAGGGAGTTTC
Source organism: Ipomoea triloba (assembly GCF_003576645.1). Lineage (NCBI taxonomy): Eukaryota > Viridiplantae > Streptophyta > Magnoliopsida > Solanales > Convolvulaceae > Ipomoea > Ipomoea triloba. The sequence goes on along the minus strand of NC_044916.1, from coordinate 11,256,967 downwards.
ATCTGATGAAGGGTGCAAGTTTTGCATTCTATCAAGTTATTTCACGGTTCAAATCTCTCCTAAAGTTTCTTTTCAAGCAACAAAGAACTTTGTTTCATCTTCTTGTATCCCATAAGATTTAATCTTGAAACCCCGTTGCTTTGTGAGAGGAAAATTAAAAGCTTATAGGAAAGTGATATCACGCCTGAAGATCTCATTTCCTCGTTACTGTTATTCCTCATATTCTCCATCAATAAACCAACAATCTATAAGCTTTTAATCCTAGTTTCTGAGGAATGATGAACTCTGGGTTCCTTGACTTTGCTGTCAACATTCCGAAGTTGGAACACTTTGAAGGCGTGGGCTTTCGCAGATGGCAAAAGAAGATGAAGTTCCTCCTTGCGGCTCTGAATGTGGCATATGTGCTGAGCACCCCGAAGCCAGTGGAGCAAGAGAATGAGACGCTTGAAGCCACCCGTCGCCGACTCAAATGGGAGAATGATGATCTCGCCTACCGTGGCCATATTCTGAACGGTATGTCTGACACCCTCTTTGATATTTATCAATATGAGGAATCCTCTAAGGATCTGTGGGATGTGCTTGAGGCAAAATATATATCTGAGGATGCCTCTAGCAAGAAATTCCTAGTAAGTGAATTCAATGAATTCAGAATGGTGGACAATCGCTCAGTCATGGAACAATTGCATGAGATTGTCAGAATCCTTGGACAGATAAGGCACCATGGCATGAATATGGATGACTCCATTGCCATTGCCAGTATCATAGACAAGTTGCCGCCTTCATGGAATAAGGTACATCGTGCCTTGATGCAAAGGAAGGAAGAACTTACCATGGAGCAACTAGGTTCCCACATGTATGTGGAGGAAGGGATCAGACAGAAAGAGAGTAAGAAAAAAAGCGGTGGGAGATCAATCGGAGCTTCGGGTTCTACCATCAACTTTGTTGATGAAGGCAAACCATATGGGAACCGCAAAGGGAAAGGGAAACCGGGAAAGACCTCAAAATCTTCTAAGTTTAAGAAGAATGGAAAAGGGAAAGGAAAGGCATGGGTTAAATGCTTGGTGTGTAACGGTCCACACTTTAAAAAGGACTGTGAAGTTTGGAAGGATGCAAGGCATATCTTCAGGTGATCATGGCCAAGGAAGTGGCCAATGGAAACAAGGTAAAATCATTAATCTCGTTTCTGATAGCACTGAAAATTTCATTGCTATGATATCTGAAGTTTATGTCATGCAGACTGATGACTCGTGGTGGGTTGACACTGGGGCTACCAGGCATGTCTGTAAGGATATGAATCTTTACAAGAGTTATAAAAATCTGGAAGATGGTCCAAGCCTATACATGGGAAATGATTCCATGGTGAAGGTGAAAGGGATTAGACAAGTGGAGTTGCTTCTCACGTCTGGAAAGAAGCTGACTCTCACGGATGTGTATCATGCCCCAGATGTTAGAAAAAATTTAATCTCTGGCATTGTATTGAACAAGTGTGGTTTTAAACTTGTATTTGAAGCAGATCGTTTCATTTTGTCCAAGGCCGGTACGTTTGTAGGCCAAGGATTTCTGTGTTGTAATATGTTCAAACTTAATATAAATAAAGTTGATGGTTGTGTTTACACAGTGCGTTCATCATTTTTATGGCATTCACGTTTATGTCACGTAAATTATTTTCGTTTATTTGACATGGCTAACGATGGATTAATACCATCTTTTCAGTTGAACAAGGAACCATGCAGTGCATGCATGTTAAATAAAATAACTAGGAATTCCTTTCCTAGTATAAAAAGGGATTCAACTTTGCTTGAATTGGTGCACAGTGACCTGTGTGACTTTCATAGCAACCCTTCATTGGGAAATAAAAAGTATATAGTCACTTTCATAGATGACTATTCGAGATATTGCTATGTGTACCTCCTACATTCCAAGGATGAGGCCTTGGAAAAGTTTAAAATATTTAAGTTGGAGGTTGAACTACAAACTGGTCAGTTGGTGAAAAGATTACGCACTGACAGAGGTGGTGAATATTATGATCCACCGTTCTTTCAATCCGTGGGTATCATTCACGAGACCACATCACCATATACTCCACAGAAAAATGGTGTGGCAGAAAGGAAGAATAGAGTGCTCAAGGAAATGATAAACTGCATGTTGTCAGTTTCCGGATTGAGTAAAGGTTTCTGGGAAGAAGCCATGTTGACCGCATGTTATGTTCTCAACAGAATTCCTAATAAAAGAAGTAGGGTAACACCCTATGAACTTTGGTTCAACAAGAAACCCAACCTGAATTATTTGAGAGTCTGGGGTTGCAGGGCTGTGGTAAGGTTGCCAGATCCTAAACGTAAAGGTCTAGGGGAAAAGGGCATCGATTCTATCTTTATAGGATATGCAGTACACAACAAGGCATATCGGTTCTATGTGATAGAACCTAATGACTATGTCTCGGTACATATCGTTATAGATTCACGGGATGCTATCTTTGATGAAAATAGGTTCACTTCGATAGATAGAACCAGGGATTTGATTCATAGTTCAAGTAAGCCCAAAGATGTTGATCAAGTTCATGATCATACAGGGTCAAAGGAACTTGAACTTAGGAAAAGTAAAAGAACCAGAAAGACAAAAACATTTGGTCCGGACTTCCAAATGTATTTGGTCGAAGGTTCGAGAGGTACCTTGGAAACCACAAACCTCTACTACTTCAATATAGAAGGTGATTCCTCATCATTTGAGGAGGCTATGGATTCTCATGATGTTGCTTTCTGGAAAGAAGCAGTTAATGATGAAATGGATTCCATCATGGGAAATAACACTTGGATATTAACTGATCCTCCGAGTGGTTGTAAACCTATCGGGTGCAAGTGGATCTTCAAAAAGAAGATGAAAGTCGATGGGTCAATCGAGAAGTTCAAAGCCAGGCTTGTCACACAGGGCTTTAAACAAAAAGAAGGAGTAGACTTCTTTGACACACAGGGCTTTAAACAAAAAGAAGGAGTAGACTTCTTTGACACTTATGCACCTGTAGCAAAAGAAGGAGTAGACTTCTTTGACACTTATGCACCTGTAGCAAGGGAAGGAGTAGACTTCTTTGACACTTATGCACCTGTAGCAAGGATTGCTACCATTAGATTGTTAATGGCCATTTCGGCCATACACAATCTTGTATTTCATCAAATGGATCAAGACTGCATTCTTAAATTGTGAATTAGAGGAGGAAGTGTATATGAAGCAACTAGAAGGCTTCATGGTTGCTGGACAAGAGCATAAAGTTTGCAAGTTAATTAAGCCACTTTATGGCTTAAAGCAAGCCCCTAAGCAATGGCATGATCGGTTTGATCAAGTGGTGCTAACTAATGGGTATAGGATAAATCAATCTGATAAATGCATCTACAGCAAATTTGATAACCAAGGACAAGGGGTTATTATTTGCTTATACGTAGATGACATGTTGATTTTTGGAACTAATCTGGAAAAGGTTAAAGAAACCAAAGAGTTTCTTAGTTCCAGTTTCTCCATGAAAGATTTGGGAGAAGCAGAAGTTATTCTTGGAATAAAAATAACTAAATTACAGGATGGTGTTAGATTAACACAATCTCATTATATTGAGAAAGTGTTAAAAAGGTTTGATCACTTGACTGGTCCTCCAGTTTCTACTCCTATGGACCCTTCGTTGAAGTTAATTCCAAATGAAGGTAATCCAGTTTCTCAGTTAGAATATTCTAAAGTGATAGGATGCTTAATGTATGCAATGACTAGTACTCGTCCTGATATTGTGTTTGTAGTAGGAAAGGTGAGTAGATACACTAGTAATCCTAGTGCAGTACATTGGTTGGCATTAAAAAGAATCTTGAAATATCTGAATAAAACCATTGATTATGGTTTGGTGTATTCGAGAGATATTTCCATCCTGGAAGGATATTCTGATGCTAGTTGGATTTCAAATCAGGAAGATTATTCCTCAACTAGTGGATGGGTGTTTCTGCTTGGAGGAGGTGCAATTTCTTGGGCTTCTAAAAAGCAAAGTTGCATTTCAGATTCAACTATGGCATCTGAATTCATTGCATTAGCTTCTGCATGTAAAGAAGCTGAGTGGCTAAGGAATTTGATTATGGAAATTCCAATTTGGCCGAAACCGATGTCACCAATTTTAGTGCATTGCGACAACGCTACTACACTGGCCAAAGCATATAACAATGTTTATAATGGCAAGTCAAGACACATAGGCATGCGACATAGCTATGTGCGGGAGCTCCTAGTTAATGGTGTTGTAGCACTTGACTTTGTACGGTCCCGGTTCAATTTAGCGGATCCGTTTACTAAAGCCTTGGCAAGGGACATGGTGTTGAAAACATCGGAAGGGATAGGTGTAAAACCCAACTCTAGTCGAGAGGTGAAGGAAAGCACAACTCACGCCTAAGTTATTACGTTAGGTCCTGAGTTCAATGATTGATGAGTACTTCATTAATCGGCTGCAAGTACTAAATAAAAGGTATCCCTAAAGTCAGTACTTGGTTTTTTTGCATGACTGAGAGGATGAGATTACTCTTAACTAATCCTTTGAGAAAATGCTTACTGTAGGGCATGATTTAAAAGATTAGCCTATGTGAACATGAAGTGTAGCCGCTTCAAGAGCTTAGGGTTTGGCTTGATATGTTCATGAATGGATACAGACACATGGCTGTTAATAGTGTCAAGTTTGAGATTTGTGACTGTAAAAATTTGTGTGTATTTTACCTACATTTCTTCAAAGAGACTGCGTGGTTCAAGGCTCGTCCACCACTGCAATCCGAATTGATGTATCGCGTATTATACTATGTGGAAGTTCAATCTTTAAGACACTTTCATTTATGCACAAGTTTTTGGATTTATCTTGGTAAAGCATCAACCTTTACTATATAAATAGAGGAGGATTGTTGGATATTTATATAGTAAATGGAAATTAATGGTTCAGATGTCTACCATGCAAGCTTAAATAATATTTGGAGTTATGGAGTTATAAGTATTATTTAGTTTGGTGGAGTTGATTTTGGATGATCGAGAGATACCTCGAGAGGTCAGTTTATTCGAAAGATTAGTTCGCAGAACATGGGTGTCTCGAGAGATAGGAATGTTCGAGAGATACATCGAGAGATCAGTTCGATCGACAGATGTCTCGATAGTCTTTTTGTAAACTTCCAACTCTCGAGAGATGCGAATCTGTGAAGCATTCTATGATTCGAATGCTGATCTGATATATGTAAGGGTAAGTAACGTACACATGTTTTAGTATCTCTTGTTTTGCAACAAGTATATTGCATTGGGGATATTAAGACTAGAATGTGTTTTATCACGTTTATCATGCTTGGGTACGTAACTTACGTAAACCGGATTATCCTATCCAAAATCGGTTGGAAGTTCAAAATTATGGTTGAAGGTGGTTTATCAACAGCCATAAACTTCCAGTAAACTGCTCCCAACGGTTAGAATTTTCTCTATAAATTCTAGGGAGTTTCATCTGATGAAGGGTGCAAGTTTTGCATTCTATCAAGTTATTTCACGGTTCAAATCTCTCCTAAAGTTTCTTTTCAAGCAACAAAGAACTTTGTTTCATCTTCTTGTATCCCATAAGATTTAATCTTGAAACCTCGTTGCTTTGTGAGAGGAAAGATTAAAAGCTTATAGGAAAGTGATATCACGCCTGAAGATCTCATTTCCTCGTTACTGTTATTCCTCATATTCTCCATCAATAAACCAACAGTTTTTTTGTGCCGGCCTAGCGCCGCCTAGATTCCACCTAGGCGCCACCTAGACCGCCTAGGCGCTAGGCGCTACTCGGGCGCTAGACTAGCGCCTAACGCCTACTGCAACCATGACCCATTGATATCATAATTAAGAATCAAAGTTATATCTAATTGACACATTTTTATATAACAATGCTAATATATATGGTAGATTAATAAATTTAAATATTTTCAAAGTTAATATTTTTGTTTAAATAAATTTTAAACCATTAGTCTCAAAATTAAAAATTAATAATATTTTCTACTAAATTAAATTTTTTAAATGAATTGTAATATTAAAAATTTTAAACATAAAAGTTTCTCAATTATCAACTCTATAATCCAACTAAGAAATTAACATAGAGGCTAGGGGATTTTTAACACAAAATATAAGAAGTCCTCATTCTTAAACTCTAATTAAATAGTTTTAAAACTTCACTAATTTGTAAAGTTGTTGTTAATGGAGCTCAGGATCCCTAACTAGGATTAAGAGTTTCTCAACTTTATTATCCAAAAAAATACTTAGGGTGTGTTTGGTTGGTGGGTTTACGCATAAGGAATGGGTATGAAAGTGATTGTTTGTGTTTAGTTGATAGGTTTTGTGAATGCTACTATGGGTTTGGAATACCCCATTAATGACAAAACTCATACCCTTATTAAATAAGGGTTTCATCCCCCTTCCTCATTTCTTTCTCAACTATTAATAATCATTCCCATTCCACCCAATTACCAAACATGTTAAATACTTTCACCAAAACCCATTACCATTACCAAGTATTTGATACCCATTCCGATTCCGATTCCCATGTACGAACCAAACGCACCCTTAATGTACTCCCACAACTTTACTTTCAATTTTTACTTTCATTTATTTGTGTTCAAATTTGATTGAAGGAAAAAAAAATGAATGGATAAACATCATGACCTCCTACTAAATTGAGCAATCAAAACATGCCAAAACATAAGGAATATAAATGAGAGTACAAATTGGGAGCACATGTAAAATTACTCTTTATTATCTGTTCATTTACATGTAATGGGTCAATATGTGGCATTACTGAGTAAAAAATAAAAAAGAGGTTAAATTAATAAAATTGAGTAATTGAGAATAAATATCTAAAATTATTGTAATATTGATATAATTTATCAAACAAACATACATTTTGAGCGAAAATCAATATGTATTCTATTATTTGTTGCAAAGTTCTTCATTGAGTATTTTAATTTAAAATTTTCGTTTCTATGAGAACTCTTTCTGGTAAAAGTTACATACCAAACATATCATCAATTTTATAGGATTGTGGCGATTTTGGTGATCAAACAAATAGGTGTTTTAATAAAACTATTGCAATTTTGAAAAGTTAAAGATTTGTTTTGTAATTTTTTATACTAAAAATATTAAACGATCAATTCTAAATATTTAATATTCTCGAAAAAATGTGTCAATTTTTAATATTCTTTTTTTTTTTTGAGTTCTACTATATGGACTTCTAAATTTTAATCCATAAATTAAATTTCATTCTCTGATATGATGGGCACGGATAAGCTACTTTTTTCATGTGAGTCTCAATACAACTGTCTACATTGAGTACATATAGTATTTTCCATCTTTTTTTGGGAGGTTAGGAAAACTCATAGTCGTTGTCCGAATGTGTGCATCACTTTGTTCTTGTATAATAAATTACAAGGTACAAAAAAAAAGATAAATCATACTAAAAAATCACATGATAAATTCGAGCAAGATAGTGTTGATAAAAATCAAATTTATAATTATTTAAATACAAAATTATACTCTATTTTTTAGAGTTAGTATTGACTCGAACCCACCACCTCCCGTATAAAGAGAAATGTTTGATGCCACTGGACCACAAGATCGTTGGCATTATACTCTATTTAATCCACCACTTCTTTCAATTAATTTTAGCATTCTTAATTTGGGTGTTGTGAGAGTTACCTAATACCCACCAACCACCAATGCTAGCATGATGTTGTAAAGTTAGAATTGAAAGAACTTAACACTGCAGAAAGTGCAGAGGTTTGACAGACACGCCTGAGCTGAGGACTGAGGTGGTGGACTTTAAACTTTGCAAGTACTTTGTGGGTCCCGGTGGGAATCTCTTTCCCCTAGTCTCTAGATACCCTCACCTGATTGATGCATTGTCTCATTCTCCATTTTATCGTGTTTATATCATCTCGTGGTTATTTATTTCTTGTTTCGCTGATATCCCTTCAAATAATCTTGGGTTCAACAATACCCATGGCCCAATTTAGCAACGATCCAATTTAGCAACGAGCAATTGTTTATTTGCTTGTTTTTTTCCTTATTTTTTTTTAACAAAATTAATTTGTTTAAAAAAAATTCGTTAATGATGTGCCCTAAAAGTGTTCATGCATCATAAACTAATATACATAGTAAATAATAAATATGATTGTATGGCAATGGATCTATTTTTATTTTTATTTTTAAGTGAAAGAGTATTTGTAAAGTTAAACATGTTATAAATATATTATTATTATAGACATTATGGCTGTTCAATATGTAACGGTCATCATTATTATATATATATATATATATATATATATATATATATATATATATATATATATATAAATAAAAGATGTATTCCCCTTTGTTGTAATGGGAATGGATGAATGGAATAGTGATCACTTGTTTCTACTCCCCCTCTGTTTTTTGTACTTATATCTTCCTGCTTATTCTATTTTAATTATATCATATGCAAGATCACTGGTTAGGAGCTAATAGGCCTGCAATCAAACATGTATTGCAACAAAACGAAATATAAGGACACATTTGCTAATTGAAAATTTTCATTGTGGACCATGGTTCAAACGGCACCCATTTCGTCCAATTAATTCTATTTGTATACATTGTTTTATTTTATATACATTGTAATTTTATTTCAACCTACAATTTCATTTGAAATTATACATTAAATATGCGAGACTTGCTATTGAATTTTATACACATTGCAGTCTTATTACAACATTACTAAAGTATAATTGTGATTCAACAACAATTTCATGAGACACTCAAATGTGTTAAACTATTATTCAATTTCATTTTATATACACTAAAGTTTCACTACAATATAATTAAAGTATCATTATAATTCAATTACAGTTTTATTTGACAATATACACTTAATATGTGAGACAAATTAATTTCATTTTATATACACCATAGTTTCATTTTATTATCAGCACATCATAAATATGGGATTTGTTACATATAATCACCGCCATTTCTATACTTAAGAAACACCGTTTTTTAACCATGGATACAAAACTGTGTGGACCATGGTTCATGCAAGATGATAAAAATAATTATAATATAAATACTGTTTAATGTTTATTTTTATTGAGTCATGAAAACCAAGCATCATTTGCTACATAATGTGACCCGCGTTTGAAGAAGCTAAGCACCATGCATAAACATGTACAACTTGCCTCATAACAAGGTCTGCCAGTCCACCCTACCTAAGGCCTGACGACAGCCGGGGTGAGCTCTCTTCAAATTTTAAAAGTTATAATTTAAATAAAATTAATACAAAAAATTTACTCATTTTTTTTTTAGTACAAAAAATTTACTCCTTAATAACTAATAAGTATATATATTCAAAGAAACGTTTAGGGAAAGACAAGTTTAGTCCACAATATTGAACACATACTTGTGCATAAAGCCCTCAAAACAAGCTTGGCGTGAAGGACTAAACCAGTCTCGCTCTCAACACATACTAATGACAATATGAATGATGTATATTTAAACAAACATACATCATTGATTTTGTCATCGGTATGTGTAAAGGGCAAGTTCAGCCCTTCACGCTAAGCTTGTTTTGAGGGCTTTATATACAAATATGTGTTGCCCAAAGCATATACGGAGTATATTTTTGACATACCAGTTCAGGTTCAGCCATGTATATTAATATTGTCATCAGTTAACACAAAGAGAAAGACTATAATGTGAAATGTGGGTAGGATAAAAGTAACACCATATATCCAACAAACCAAAACGTACTATAATTTAAGACGTAAAATTAAGAACAATCCTTATGAGTCCACAAAAAGAAGAGAATTGAGAGTGAATAGCAGGAAATGGAGGTATATATAGTGCTCACAATCCGACTACCCAAGCTACAACCTCACAGACGTCAATTTCATCAAAGTCAACTGGGATATATATCATAAAAAAGATCGTGAAAATAGCCAAGATGACTTTGAGTGTGGTTGAGGTCCTTAATCTGTTGAGAGCATCTCTTCCCCAACTCCCCTTCAAGCTTAACATTATTACAGTGGTCTAAGTTGAGAGATTGAAGGCGAGGACAACCATCAAGTATGGCCTCCACGCCTTTATCTGTCATTTCATTTCCAACAAGTGTAAGGTGTTTCAACCCATGCATGTTTTCTGCAATGGCAACAGCCTCCTCATCAGATGGTTTGCATAGGAATCCATTAAAACTTAACTTGATAAAGGAAAATGAGTTGAGGAAAGGGCAAGACTGTCCAGCAGCTACAATGCCTTTCTTAGAAATGCAACAGCGTTCAAGTTGTAGCTCCTCCAACAGTGGAAACTCATTAACAACTTCACTAAAACCTCTATCATAAACATGGTTGGACCTAATACCAAGATGTTTCAGCTGTTTTGCTCTGTATAACAACAAAAGTACATATGTACTAAGATTAAGGAACACAGACAGAGCAAGGGATTAAAAGACAACAAGAAACATATAATTGAGGCAACCAGCAGACACATCCTTATGGAGTTTAAGAAGTTCAGCGCACAGTTCAAGTCAATGCACGCAAATATGGGAACAATGACATTGCAGATTTATTTACAGAACTGTTTGTGTTTATTTTTTTGTTGGATTTTGAACTATGTTAATTCAATGTTTTTGAATTGGAATCATGTTTGTTCATAAGTGGGTACACTAAGAGTTCGTTTCGCTGGAAACCCATAAAATGTACACTAGTGTTCAGTGTTTGATTATTAACAAAAAAACAAAAGAAAGTACTCATTTTTGTCAAAGAAAAAATGATTTATTTTGATGAAAGACATTTCTTGAATTTCTATGTCAGCCTTCAAATTTAGTTCTCTTTGAGACTCTCAGTGCTGTCAACTAGGAAAAAATTGGCTCACTATCTGTTTAGTTACCATTTGAACTGGACAGCAAGACTGGCTTAACCTAGTTAAAACATGGATTTGATAACAAACAATAAAAATCTTGATTCAACCAAACCCATAGCCCAAATTAAAAGATTAAAAAACAGTTAAATTTATGAATGATACAAGTATGGGAGTAGATTGTGTGCACTCATTTAGTATTTATTCACACATTCTCAACTACAGAAAATTTTCATATTATTTCAATATATATAAATTTATTACCCTAATCAAACAGCAAAAAGAAGCACGTACAGCATTATACTAAACCGGAAAATATAAAACGCATATATACCTCTGAGCAATGTAGAAGAGCAGACGATTAGAAGCAAAGTGCCCTAGTTTGATGGAAATAAGTTGCCCCTCGCTGCGATTCAATACTTCTCTGCAAATCTTATACCAGTCCCGTCGTTTACCCGGCTCATCTACTACATTCATCAAGTCAACACAGCGCCACATGGAGGGGTCTCGCCATAGCCTCCACCAGGCAGTACACACCTGTGCACTCTGGAAAATATCCTCCACACTCAACCTTTGCAGAATGTTTACCGTTAATTCCCGCGGAAGATCCACCCACGGCACCGCCCTATCGGCTGGATTTGCCATTGTCTATACTGCTCACTGCTGTGGTGTTAATGGAGTATCGATTATCTATATACTAGCACGGAAAGAAACTCGATCGACGGGAAATTGGGTTGAAACTTGGGAAGGGGAAGAGAAGTTGTCGATGAGCAACCCCAAGTTTTTGGGAAGGGGAAGAGAAGTCGGGCAAATTAGGCTAGGACTCGGTCCACCGGGCAAGGTCAATGCGGTCTATATTTACAATTTAAAAACTCTGTCACAACTTTAGAACTCGTTCACAATTTTAAAACTCTATACTCACAATTTTAAATGTCAATATATAAAATTATATTACTCAATATTCACAAATTTTGAACTCTATATTCACAATTTTGTTATATAAATCTAAAAACTGTGTTATACTGTTGAACATAAAGTTTTGATAATATTGAACATAGAGTTATGAAATTGTAAACATAGAGTCATTAAATTGTGAACATGGAGTTATGAAATTATGAATATGGAGTTATAAACTGTGAACATGAAATTATGAAATTGTAAAGATAAATCGGGTTAACCTTATCCATGGCATAACAACTGGAGAAGTCAGGAAGAAAATAAATTTGGTGAGGCCCAATGCCAAGATAAAGGAGAAAAAAAAAAGATACATAAATCAATTAAGAAAAATAAATAAGTCATGAATTATTTAAAAAATAGCAATTAAGTCATTTGAATCATCTAAAACAATACGAAATATGGGTGTAATCGATCAAATTAAGCCAACAATCTAAGCTCGAAGTTTAACTTGATTCAAAAAATCAAAGTTCGAATTCAATTGAGCTCTAATTTTTTGAACTCCACTTGAATTCAAGAAAATTTAGTGACGATATAAGCAAAAAAAGTTACATTTTTCCTATAAGTTATAACTTTTTGGCGTAGAATTAGTAAATGTTTGATTCTAACAAGTGGTATTAAAGTTGGATAATGAGTTTGACTTTCAAAAGTGGTCGGAAATGTCTGTTCCGACCACTTTTCCGACCAATTTGGGTGTCCGGAAAAACCCTCGTCGGTAATTCCGACCATCGGAGAAAGTGGTTGGAATTTCCGATCACTTTTCTCCGACGGTCGGAAAAAACGACCAACCGAACAACCAAGCTAGGCTGGGTTTTCCGACCATTGGTGGTCGGAAAACTGCAGGGCCACAAATAAAAAAAATCATTTCACTACAGAGAATCCCTCTGTAGTGAAATGAATATATATATATATATATATATATATATATATATATATATATATATATATATATATATATATATATATATTGTTGCAAGTTGGTAAAATAATTGTTGAAAAACATATACACATTTCATGAAGAGAATTATTCATTAATATACAATTGAAAATTTAAAACATTTTAGAATTTAACTTCTTGTTTAATCTCCAAACTATTACATTTATGCAAACTAACTATTATCTGCATACTGCCACCAACATTGGACCAAAGGAGGAAGTGTGCAGTCAACTGCAAAACAATCACAAAAACTAATAAGTTTCTGAGTAGAGTCAAAATAAAGGTAGCAACTCTTGATTGTAATAGCAGAAAACACATGCAATAAAATTGATTGTAAAATAGATTTTATTAAAAAAAGTCTTACCTCCTTGTGATAGCATTCTGGTTTTCCTTTATCATAATAATACACAACCAACAATTTATTGAATATCAAAATAAATTTGACTACCAACATACAAAGAGGGAACAAATATATACACATACAATAATATAACCAATTCAAGTTATTTTTTCCTCTATTTAAGGTTTAAAGTTGTAACCAGGTGAAATTGATAAAATGGACTAACTGCTTAGTCATATGCAAGTAACAGATGTAATAGAGGTGAGACCTTTTAAGGTGTCTAAACACACACACACACATAAATGCTTACACTTCAATTAAGTATGTATAAGTGAGGCAGAGATGGAAGCACGAAGAGAAGCCAATTTAGAACTTACAATGACATTATATAAACACTAGCATTAGAATCCTGCAGAATGACTCCAATTACTTCTTGACAAATGATAAGTAATAAGAAGTGAGCACAAATTGAAAAAGAAAAAAGTAACTAGAAACAAGGCATTCAGGTTACCTTCCTGGTGGCCTACAAATGCAGTGGCAACTGAAATAGTTCCATCCTTAGCTTCAACAACTGACCAAAAGAGAGAGATAGATTAAAGTGATGATAAAAATCAAATTAAACAAGGAAAGGAGTAAATCTAATGAAGGAAAATTGCAATAACACTTAGTTAACATGTAAGAAATATCATTCTTTTATGCCTATACATACTCAATTACACAAAGATCCAATTTGTTTTAGCAGGAAGTTAAAAGCAATTATGAATCCTAGTCCAGCTTTATACTGCAAGTGACTGGTAATCCAGAACCAAATATAGTACTACAATTATTCAGAGTAATTCAATTTCAGCTTGCAGGCTGGCATTGTTCAGATTGCAACTCACTTTCAACACCATAATCCTTGCTTCTCTTCATAAGGAAACAGAGAATCATACTCAATGAAATTCACAGCCTGTGTAAATTGAAGGGAAAAAATGCACAACAACATAAGTTGCATACAGGATTGGAATTCTCTGCAACACTAAGCTCAGTTCAAAACAAATCAAGAAAGGCAACTTTGCAATAACAGCATACAACATATCAACAATAAGAAACTAATAGATAAAAGAGTTCAAAGAAGATAAAAGAGAAAAGTAGAAATTAAAAGCATTGAAATCAAAACAAACATTTACTTGGCCAAAGAAGAAGAGAAATATCTGCTTGCAGCCTTTAGAAGGAAAGCATTAAACCACTAGCATAAATCATGTGGTATTCATACCATTGAACAACAACAACAATAATAGGAAGAACAAAAAAAACCAAAAAAAAAAAAAAAAGAAAAAAAAAAGAGAGAGATTTCCTACCACCTTGAAAAAGTGGTCTGAAATTCCAACCACCTTTACATAGTGGTCGGAAATACCGACCACCAAGATGGTCGAAAATTAAGAAATTTAAAAATTTTAAAATGATTGAAAAATTTTCTGACCACCTTTACATAGTGGTCTGAAATTCCAACTACTTTTCTAACCACCATAATCCTTTGACGAAAATTTTGAAAAAATGTCACTTTTTCCGACCATTTTTCTGGGTGATCGGAAAAGTGGTCGGAAAATTGAAGATTTCTAGCAGTGAATAGGAACAATTAAGACGGGAGGAATTAGTGGTAAGCGTTTGATCCAAATTGACTGATTTTTGCAACCCCAAGAAGCAATGACTCAAACAACAACTGTTCTGTTAAAAAGTTTGTCCAACAAATTAAGCTTCGGGGATTGCAAATGTTAGGCAGAGAGAAATTCTATTCCAAGACACTTGTTAAGGACATGACTTTGTTATTCCGAGACAAGTTCCCTTTCCCTGGTCAACATCTTATGATGAATCCGTTGCACAATCTTCTTAACATCGCATTTATTCTTACATTCAATTAAATGGCCAATGACTTCTGAATGTAGAGCAAAATCTCTTACTACGCATTTTCACATAATATGTCAACTACATATAGATGTAAACAAATAACTTGATAATTGTTATCACATAATATGTCAACTACACAAATACATAATCTAAAAATTATTTTTAGACCAGGCCAAGATCTACAATATAAGGTAGACCTTCGTCTATGGTATAATTTGACCTAATGCTGTAGTTTTGATGGCTTTATGTACAAGTATATTTTGCCCAAAGCATATATATTTTTGGCATACCATTTCGATCAGCTTCTGCCATGCATATTGATATTGATATTGTCTATCAGTTAACACAAAGACAAAGAATATAATGTTAAATGTGGGTAGGATACAATCATCCAAACAACACCATATATATCCTAATAAATAATGAACCAAAACAATTTAAGACGAAAAAACGATCCTGGTGCATGAGTCCACAAAAAGAAGACAATTGATCGAGAATGAAGAGCAGAAAATGGAAGTATATACAGTGCTCACAATCCCACTACCCTAAAACTCAAAGTTGGACCCGCTTTTTTGTAGGGCGAGACAGGTTTAGGTAAATTATTGTGTGGACCGTGATCCACATAGTTGTGTGGGCCATAAATATATGGTACATTTTTTATATATTTAAAATACATTATTTTTGTACTGAATGTATATTATTTGATAGTATATATAAAATATGTACTTTCAGTACGTACTTAAATAATAGACATTCAGTACAAAATAATGGGTATATTAAAAATATACATTTTATTTATGGTCCACAGATCTGTGTGGACCATGGTCTATGTAATAATGATGGACAGGTTTAGCCCTAAGCTTGTAATTTTGAGGGCTTTATGTATAAGGATTTGTTGCCCAAAGCATGTATATATTTTTGACATACCAGTTTAGGTTCAGCCATGCATATTGATATTGTGATCAGTAACACAAAAGTGAAGAATATATATAATGTTAAATGTGGGTAGGATACAAAAAACACCATAATAATGGACCAAAACTTACAATTTAAGATGTAAAATTAAGAACAATCCTGATGAGTCCACAAAAAGGAGACAATTGAGAGTGAAGAGCAGGAAATGGAAGTATATATAGTGCTCACAATCTGTCTAGCCAAGTTATGCATTCACAAAAAACTCAAAAGAAGATTAATCATATAAGCGTCGAGATTGTGAATGTGGTTCTTGTCCTTATTATTAATCTGTTGAGAGAATCTCTTCCCCAACTCCCCTGCAAGCCTAACAAAACCACAGCGGTCTACGTTGAGAGATTGAAGGCCAGGACAAGCATCAAGGATGGCCTCCACGCCTTTATCTGTCAATTGATTTAAATTAAGTGTAAGGCGTTTCAACCCATGCATGTTTTCTGCAATGGCAACAGCCTCCTCATCTGATGGTACGTACAGGAATTTACTTAGCTTCTTCGTAAAGGAAAATGAGTTGAGGAAAGGGCAAGACTGTCCAGCAGCTTCAATTCCTTGTTTAGAAACGGCAGAGAATTCAAGTTGTAGCTCCTCCAACACTGGAAACTCTTTAACAGTTTTACTAAAACCTTCATCAGAAACTTTGCTGGAGCTAATACGAAGATGTCTCAGCTGTTTTGCTCTGTATAATCATTTATACTAAGATTAAGGAACACGTACAGAAAGAGAAAGCTAGGGATTAAAAGAAAACAAGAAACATATAACTGAGGGCTATATATGAACCAGGAATCCAGGATTTAGCTAGACAAATCCTAATGGATTCGCACATTCTCACCTAAGAAAATGTTCTCATAGGATCTGAGTATATATAAATTCATTACCATAATCAATCTGTGAGCATAAATATAATATAAACATAAATGTGCATCAACTATCAGTTTAGCCTTTTAGTTGGATGGAACACATGATTCAATTCAACCAGAAGAATCACATAAGTACAGCATTAAACCAGAAAATATAAAACGCATATATATATATATATATATATATATTACCTCTGAGCAATGTAGAAGAGCATATCATCAGTAGCAAAGTAGCCTAGCTTAATGGAAATAAGTTGGCCCTCACTGCGATTCACTACGTCTCTGCAAATTTTATGCCAGTCCCGTCCTTTACCCTCCTCACCTAATATATCCCACAAGTCCACATAGCGCCACATGGAGGGGTCTTGACATATCCTCCACCAGGCAGTGCACACCTGTGCGCTCTGGAAAATATCCACCACCCTCAGCCTTTGCAGAATGTTTGCCGTTAACTCCCGAGGAAGATCCACCCACGGCGCCGCCCTACCCGCTGGATTTGCCATTGTCTCTACTGCACACTGGTGTGGTGTTAATGGAGGATCGATTATTTATACTAGCACCCAAATAAACTCGATCCACAGGAAATTGGCTTCAAATTTTTCTCTCAAAAGATAACAAGTCGTGAAGTATTTGAAAAACATGAATTAAGTCATTTGAACGATTTAAAACATTACGAAATAGGGTGTAATCAAATCAAGTCAACAATCCAAACTTCAAGTTCAACTTGGGGTATGTTTGAAAAGCAGAAAAATGTTTTCTGACTCATTTTTCAAAACATCATTTTCATTTCTTGTGTTTGTGTTTGGCTGTATAGCTGTATATTTGGTTCATTTTCTAGAAAGTATGCCGAAAAATGAATATAATTAAATATTTTAGTTAATTTGTTTAAATATAACATTTATAATAACAATTTTCAATATAATAAACAAATGTCTAATAAAATATCAAAATAACTAACAAGTTGATCATTGCATCCAATGTCTTACAATCCAAAATAAGATATCAAAATAATAGTTGATCGTCCCATCCAAGTCTTACAATCCCAAATAAGATATCAAAATGACAAACTAGCAATCCAACATGAAAGTCTTACTTTCCAATAGAAAGTCATAAAACCCACATAACCAATATCTAACTCATAACAACAACACATACATGATTATTATCCATCTATACAATCCAAAAATGCAAAATAATCACCACAATATTATCACAATTGTCACAAATCATTCATTTATAACAAAAATATCACAACAAAAAACAATATCTCAAAAACATAACCAAAAAAACACATAATTTTTTTTTTAAAACCCTAAATTTGGGGAACCAGTCTACCCACTGGTTTTGGAAACCAGTCCGACGGACTGATTTGCGAAACGGTTTGCGAAACCAGTTCGTCGAACTGGTTTCGTGAGCCAGTCACTAGTTTCTGAAACCAGTCACAGACTAGTTTGTGAAACCGATCCGTGGACTGATTTTGGAAACCAGTTTCTCAATCCAGTGGAAATCAGTCCCACTTTGCTCAAATTAGGAAAATATTTTCAGATCTGAGAAAATAAATCATACAAATTCCAAGTGAAAGAAGAAAGGGAAGAATCATACCTTGATGGCTTGATGATAGGAAGATGATAATGGCAATAGAAGAAGAAAAGGAGTGCTGGAAGCCAAAAGCAAAGGTGAGGCGAAGAGGTGGAAGTGCCGTGAGGAGTTTGGAAAATGACTTCCCAAAAAAAAAAAAAAGTCATTTTTCCCCAAAAGACCCTCATTTTCCATTGACCATTGTGTTGTTTTCTTTTGACCATATTTTCCTTCTCTTCCCAAATACCAAAACCCGGAAAATGATTTCCATAAATCGTTTTCCGGATTTCCAAACACACCCTTGAACTCAATTGAGCTCTAATTTTTTAAATGCTACAAGAGTTCAAGAAAATATACCGACTTTTATTTTATTTTTTACACAAAAATTACAATAATAAATATTTTACATGATTATATATATATATATATATATAATGTATTAATTAAATTTTTTGTATTATATTTATATTATATAAAATATTAATAAAATAAAATAAAAACTCAATTAGGATTATTGCTCACGAGTTGCCAAAACTGAATATTAAGATATTCAAATATCAATTCAATTTGATACTCATACTACTCGAGCTTAATATACACCCCTAAATTCATTGAGTCGAGTTCAAGAAACTCATTCAACATAGTTAATTTTGTTTAGAGTTAATATCACAATTGGTCTTCTAACTATTGAAATAGTACTCCTTTTGGTATTGTATTTTCAATTCGACCAAAAACATATCTCTGATTTCATTTTTGACAAAAATTAATCATCGGACCGGTTAAAAAATATGTCAAATTGGATAGGCCAAAAAATTCATCTATTAATACAACTAGAAAAATCATTATTTAATATATTTTCAGCACAATGATGCAAAAAAGGTTCACAATACTCATCTATAAATAATTATTAGTGTTTAGAAAACAAATAAAAAATTTCAAAGTTCATGTATAATGTCTCCAAGTTCTTCTAGCTCATTAAAGCAATGATATTATTATGGTGATTTCATCACAATTCATTAATATCACAATTCATTAATGTCAAAATTGTAATAAGTTGAGTCTTTGAAGATATAGGCTAATGAATATGCCATGCCTTTGATTTTATTTAATTAAATATTTAGCAAAAATATTATAACAATTAATTTAATACAAAAAACTTTACAAATGAAACCCACAAATAAAGATGTTTCTCGTTTTATTTAATTAAATATGTGGACACATTTTTTTTAAAAAATTAATTTTATTCTAGAAACCTTAGAATATTACAATCAAGGTAAAATAAAAGTACATTATAAAGACATACTTATCTAAATAGATGAAAGTTTGTATAGACCACCACCAGTTGAAACATTTTTTACTTTCAAACAATAAAAAATAATGTTAATTATCAACACAAATATATACCTCTACTATAAATATTTATTATGGTCATTATCCCCACTATCACATTATTTTCCCCCATTATCCCACCATCTTAGTGATTTATGATGTTAAGTGTAACAGTTACCTTTGTGTGTGTGTATATATATTTTTCGAGTTCCTGCATATTTCATCAGTTTTTATTGTTTTTTCTCCTTCCTTGTATGATTTTAAGTGGTGTTCTATGTGTATGATCATACAAGATTTACATGACGATACACAGTAATTTTATAACACTTTATCAGCACAAGTGCTCTGTATATCCTCGGTGAATGAAGAATTGGATAATCCTATTACCATATCCATTAAGTGTACAACAAGATCCTTGAGACTATGGGATTCAATCTCGTGAATTTTTGATTAAAATTTTGTATCTTTAGTTATCTTGACTGGGACTATCCCCATAGCCCAACCTTTGAAGTTGTTGACGGCTAACTGATCCAATTTAGCAACGAGCTATTTTTGTTTAACAAAATCAGTTTGTTAAAATAAAATTAGAAAAAAAAAAAAAAGGAAAAAGAATATTTGTTAATGATGTGCCCCTAAAAGTGTTCATACATCATAAACTAAAACATATAGTAGAATTCAATTTAATTTTTAAAACTTCATAATTTTCAATTTCCATGTTTACGTCTTTTTTACTTCCATTTTCGCACTCCATGAACTTTGAACTCACATTCGTGACCCTAATATTCTATTTATCCATGAAAAGAGATTGAATTGCATTGACCCTAAATGTGATTTGCTTTTCAATTATGTCTCTAATTTTTTCATTTGAAAATAAAAGCAATAAAGAAAGCAAAAGTCATAAAGATAAATTAGAAAAAGTAGAATGATTGTGAAGTTCAATTTTGGAAAGAGGACAACATTGGAACAAACTAAAAAGGAAAATAAGATAGGCACAATGGGACAAAGGGAATAATTAATACATTTTTAATATAACATTAATAAATATACAGGAGGATTTTGATTGTTGTCCAGGTCCTTAATCTGTTGAGAGTATATCTTCCCCAACTCCCCTTCAAGCCTAACATGAATACAGTGGTCTATGTTGAGAGATTGAAGGCTAGGACAAGCATCAAGGATGGCCTCCACGCCTATATCTGTCATTTCATTTCCATAAAGTCTAAGGTGTTTCAACCCATGCATGTTTTCCGCAATGGCAACAGCCTCCTCATCAGATGCTCCATTGTATTCACTTAGCTTGAAAAAGGAAAATGAGTTGAGGAAAGGGCAAGACTTTCCAGTATATTACGGTCCTAAGTACTCTATACGTATGTTCAGTATATTATACGAGTACGGGACTACGCCTATAAAAGGGACCTAAACCCTTCAGTTAAAGGACTTTTGACCTCTCTCCCTCTCTCTAGAAAGACACAATCCTCTCCCTTCTCTCTACATTTGGTTCAAGAGCAATGAATAAAGGGATGACTTTGGAGCTAATTTCTTTCATGGATTATACCTTCTACATATATCATTATATTACACAAAGTATAGGGAGCAATTTATCCTTATCATATGTGTTGCCCAAATCATATATATTTTTGACATACCAATTCAGGTTCGGCCATGCATATTATTGATATTGTAATCCGTTAACACAAAGAGAAAGAGCATATTGTGAAACATGGGTAGGATAAAAATAACACCATACATCCAATAAACCAAAACATACAATAATTTAAGCCGCAAAATTAAGAACGATACTGATGAGTCCACAAAAAGAAGACAATTGAGAGTGAAGAGCAGGAAATGGAAGTACATATAGTGCTCACAGTCCGACTACCCAAGCTACGGCTTCACGGACGTCAATTTCATCAAAGTTATCTGGGACATAGTTGATAAAAAAGATCGCCACAAAAACGAGCAAGTGATTTTTGAGTGTGGTTCATCAGGTCCTTAATCTGTTGAGAGCATCTCTTCCCCAACTCCCCTTCAAGCCTAACATTATTACAGTGGTCTAAGTTGAGAGATTGAAGGCTAGGACAACCATCAAGTATGGCCTCCACGCCTTTATCTGTCATTACATTTCCAACAAGTGTAAGGTGTTTCAACCCATGCATGCTTTCTGCAATGGCAACAGCCTCCTCATCAGATGATCCGTTAAAGTATCCACATACACTTGCCTTGACAAAGGAAAATGAGTTGAGGAAAGGGCAGGACTGTCCAGCAGCTACAATGCCTCTCTTAGAAATGGAACAGTGTTCAAGTTGTAGCTCCTCCAACAGTGGAAACCCATTAACAGCTTTACTAAAACCGTTATCTGGACCTAATAGCAAGATGTTTCTGTTGGAGAATAAAACTGGTGCTGCCAGCCAATAGGTGTAGATACTTGTGAAAGGGGCACATGCGTCTTTTATCTTTTATCCCTTTTAGTTGTAACCATTTTACCAGCTTCATTCTGTATATATTGTTATCCATCTTCGTCTTCTTCAGTAGTAAGCTTCATTGAATAGAAATAAACATTCACCTTTCATCTTTTATCTCCTCTGTTCATTGTCAGTCCATAATCCAACATTTTCAGCTGTTTTGCTCTGTATAACAACAAAAGTACATACGTACTAAGATTAAGGAACACGTAAAGAAAGAGCAAGCTAGGGATTAAAAGAAAACAAGAAACATATAATTGGAAACATATAAAGAACCAGGAATCCAGGATTTAGCTACACACATCCTAATGGAGTTTAATTAGTTCAGCGCACTGTTGAAGTCAATGAGGGCAAATATGGGAACAATGACATTGCAGATTTATTTATAGTTAAAACAACTCATAAAAACCTAGTTAAAACATGGATTTGATAACAAACAATAAAAATCTTGATTCAACCAAACTTATAGCCCAAATTAAGAGATTAAATAACATTTCAATTTATGAATGAAACTTTGTAATTGAGATTAAAACGCATATATACCTCTGATCGCAATGTAGAGGAGCAGACGATGAGAAGCAAAGTGGCCTAGTTTGATGGAAATAAGTTGCCCCTCGCTGCGATTCACTACTTCTATGCAAATCTTATGCCAGTCCCGTCGTTTACCCGGCTCAGCTACTACATCCCACATGTCCACATAGCGCCACATGGAGGGGTCTTGACATATCCTCCACCAGGCACTACACACCTGTGCGCTCTGGAAAATATCCTCTACATTCAGCCTTTGCAGAATGTTTGCCGTTAAATCCCGCGGAAGATCCACCCACGGCGCCACCCTATCCGCTGGATTTGCCATTGTCTCTACTGCTCTCTGGTTTGGTGTTAATGGATCGGAGGATCGATTATCTATATATACTAGCACCGAAAGAAACTGGATCGACGGGAAATTGGCTTCAAATTTGCAAGTTTTCTCTCAAAAGAGCTGAGGAATCGTGGCTTCCAAGAATTTCCATTTATCGTAGTATTATGACCAATGAAATGAAATGTACTCCGTATTAACGCCCGTACAGTTCACGATGAGCAACCCCAAGTTGTTGGGAAGGGGAAGAGAAGAGAACAATATAAATTTGGTGAGGCCCACGATAAAGGATAAAGTATAAATAAGTTATGAAATATTTAAAAAACAGCAATTAAGTCATTTGAACCATTTAAAAAATATTACGAAATAGGGTATAATCAAATCAATTCAACAATTCAAGCTCAAAGTTAAACTTGATTCAGAAAATCAAAGTTTAAATTCGACTTAGCTCTAATTTTTTGAACCCAACTTAAGTTCAATAAAATGTAACGGTGGTATACGGAAAAAATGTTACTATCTTCGTTATGAGCTATAACTTTTTGGCATAATAGTAAATATTTGATTTTAACAAGTGGTACCAATAAGTTTGACTTCCAACAAAAACAGTTAAGACATAAGAAATTAGTGGTAAGCGTTTGATCCTAATTGATTGACTTTTATTTTATTTTTTACACAAAAATTACAATAATAAATATTTTACACTATTATAACATTCTATAATATAATATATATATTAATTAATTAAACTTTTTATAATATATTTATATTTTATAAAATATTAATAAATAAAATAAACACTTAATTAGGCTTGCTCACGAGTTGCCAAAACTGAATTTCAATTAAATTCGTTACTCACACTACTCGAGCTTAAGCTCGATAGCTCATTTGCACCTCTAAATTCATTGAGTCAAGTTCAAGTAGCTCACTCAACATAGTTAATTTTGTTCAGAGTTAATATCACAAAGAGTTATGTTACATGTACTGCCAAATTCTACTCCACTTTTACTCCATGATGTAACAAAAGAGGATATGTTATTTTCATCATGTAGGTCCAAAAAATTCATCTATTAATACAACAAAAAAAAATCATTTATTAATATATTTTCATCACACTGGGGCCAAGAAAGTTCCAACTTCCCAATACTCATCTATAAATAATTGGTAGTTAAAAAATAAATTAAAAAACTTCATATTCATGTATAATATTTTCAGCTTCTTCTAGTTCTTTAAGGCAATGATATTATTATGGTAGTTTCATCACAATTCATTATTGTCTTCTCCCAAACACAATTCATTATTGTCAATATTGTAATAAGGCTAATAAATATGCCTTTGATTTTATTTAATTAAATATTTAGCAAATAATATATTTTAAAAAATTAATTTAATACAAGCAACTTTACAAATGAAACCTGCGAATAAAAATGTATCACAACTTGTTTTTTTTTTTCCAAAAAAAAAAATTGTGGACATAATTTTTTTAAAAAAATTAATTTTATTCTACAAACCTTAGAATATTACAAGGTAAAATAAAAGTGCGAACGGAAAAAAGAACAAAAAAATAGGAGCTAACGCTCTGATACTAGATGACGATTAAATTTCACAATAATCAGATTACAACTGGAATAGAAACCTATAGGAGAAGGAGTAGTGAACTACCTATACTATAGGATGTGGTTATTGACTAGCCTGTAACCACATGAATGTAAAGCATATAATATAATAAAATAATAACAATAATAATAATAACATGACTAACAAGTGCATTGCAAAGACATACTTATCTAACTAGATTAAAGTTTGTATAGACCACCACCACTTGAAACATTTTTCACTTTCAAACAGTAAAAACTAATGTTAATTATCAACACAAATATACCACTGTAATAAATATTTATTATTTATTATGTCCTATCCCCACTATACCATTATCTTCCCACATTGTCCCACCATCTAATTAGTCATTTATGATGCTAAGTGTATCACTTACGTACCTTTGTATACATATTTATCTGACACGATGATCAATAAAATGGTAATTTTTTTGGAGTTCCTACATATTTCAGTTTCTATTTCTTCCTCTCATTCCTTAATTTGTATGATTTTGATCAGTGTTCTATGTGTATGATCATACAAGATTTACACGATGATACATAGTAATTTTATAACACGTTATCAGCATGAGTGTTCCGTATATCATCGGTGAATGAAGAATTGGCCAATCCTATTACCATAAAGTCACTAACTGATCCAATTTAGAAAAAGGGTCTTTTTTTTTTTTTTTTTTTTTAACAAAATCAATTTCTATATATATATATAGAAATTGATTTTGCATATATAAAGGAAAAAAGAACATTTGTTAATGATGTGCCCCTAAAAGTGTTCATGCATCATAAACTCAAATACATAGTAAAATTCGATTTAATTTTTAAAACTTCATAATTTTCAATTTTCATGTTTATGTCTTTTTTTACTTCCATTTTCGCACTCCATGAATTGAACTTTGAACTCACATTCGTGAGCCTAATACTCCGTTTATCCATGAAAAGAGATGGGATTGCATTGACATCTGGCATGGTCACTTGTCATTAAAACTTACTACGTATAATATTTGCAAGGGCTTTCAAATGTACTTTTGTTAAACAAAAAGATGTCAAATATACTTTTGTGGGCCCAAATTGTTTTTAAAGGGATTTATTATTGTTATTATTATTTATTGAGTGAATTAAAAATGTAGAAATATAGAGAAAATAATTAGTGAATAACAAATATGATGATGTGCTAATGGATATTGCAAGGTTAACACAAAGCGTAAGGATAAATTTACTAATCTGGAAAAATATTCTGTTTTTTTAAAGAAATGAAAAACTAAAAAAAATGAATCTCTTTGAGTCTTTGTATAGTTGTTTTATTTGAAAATAGAGAATTTTTCACGAGACTCGTGTACGATGTTAAAACAATTATAATATAAATAATGTTTAATGTTTATTTTTATTGGGTCAAAATCCAAACATTATTTGCTACTTAATGTAACACGTGTTTGAAAAAGCTAAGCACCATGCATGAACATCAACAACTTGGCTCCTAACAAGATCCGCTCCGCCCCGGGCTTGCCGGATATGGCGGACACTCCTCAAATCTTAAAAATTATAAATTTAAATAAAATATACATTAATGTATTTGTAATTTGGTAAACACAATCTATACTATTAATAAAAACAAAATACTTTATTTTAACTTCACGCCCAAAAAACTCATATACTATTAAGGTTTGCGTAATATTATAAAATATGATAATACAATTTCTATTCGTACTACAATTTTTAATACAATATATTCTTTCCTATTTCCTATTTATAATACAATTCTAGATTAATTAATACTAATAATAATTAGTAAAAAAGTTATCCGTAAAATAGGAATAAAAAAGAATCCTTAAGTCACGAAAAATGGAAAAGGAAACAGAATTCGCTGATTAATACTAATAATAATCAGTAAAAAAAGTTAAAGAGTAAAATATGTAAATAAAAAAGGTGTTACAAACCATGCATCCGCAGAGGAGGAACATGAACGTGGCAAGAGAATCACAAGACCACCTAGCAAACTGAAGGACTATATTTGCTCCTAAATTGTCTAGTTCTGACAAATTCTTATTCTGCTTTCAACTTTATAAGATTACATGTGGTTAAGCAATAATGTAGGCTTCTTGGTAGGAATTCATTAGTTATGTGTGCTGTATAAATGGCGTTTTTGACAGCAAAGTGATGAGCAAAGAAATAACATCGTTTCCTTCCTCTAAACTCTGGTGTTCTCTTCTCCCTAACCCTTTTCTTGTCTGGAGGCATTCCATCCTCTAAAGTGGAAACCTTGCTACCTACATTCCCTCCTTAACAATTTGGTGCTTTCATTGACAGAAATTATGGCTCCCGATGGCGCACAAACTCGAAGTCGATCACTGGAAGACCAAGTCCAGCAAATACGTGAAACCCATCAACAAACCACAGAAGAGTTACGCCAAGCATTGCTGAACAAACCTAGGCCACTAAAGCCATCCAAACTGCTATGGCAAAATTGACCCTCCATATCACTCAACAGAACATTATTCCAGCAGCTTCTACCTCAACCCCGCCAGTACCAACAACACCACTCCGTGCCGGACCATTTGCGATAAACCAACCTGGCAACATGCAATATCCTCGTTCGCTCAGGTGCGACATATCTGCCTTCGATGGAACCAATTCGTTAGACTGGGTATTTCAAACAGAGAAGTACTTTAGTTTCTGGGAGATTGCCGACGAACAACGAATCGATATTGCTGGGTTTTACATGGTGGGACAAGCCTTATCCTGGTTCCAATTGATGCACAAGAACCAGCAACTGTCCTCTTGGAGAGCATTTACGACCGCTTTGGAACAACGGTTTGGGCCGTCAACCTATGTCAACCACCGTGCAGCACTCTTCAAACTAACTCAAAAGACTACTGTGGAGGCTTACCAATTTGAGTTTGAGACGAAGAACCGGGTTACCGATCTTCATCCAGACGCCTTATTGGATTGTTTCATCTCCGGCTTAAAACCTGCAATACAGTTATTGGATTGTTTCATCTCCGGCTTAAAACCTGCAATACAGAATGAGCTGTCTATCCTCAAACCCACGACCTTGTCAGACGCAATAGCTTTGTCTATCCTCAAACCCACGACCTTGTCAGACGCAATAGCTTTGGCAAAGTTGGTTGAGGAAAAGCTACGGGACTCAAGGCCTCTAAACCCAAGGCCTACCACCTGGAGACCGTTCAACATTGAAACCAGCCATTCCCCTGCACTTCGACAAGTTGATCCAACTCCACTATTGCCTACACCAATCAACCAAAATACACCAAACAACCAACATACCCCCCGTAGAACCACCCTACCCATTAAACGGCTAACCGCGGCTGAAATCCAAGCACGACGTGCACAAGGGTTGTGTTATAATTGTGATGAGAGGTTTCGACCGGGACATCGATGCCAAACAAAGTAGTTCTTATTGCTATTGGCAGACGAACCACTTGTGGCGATTGACGAAGGAGAAAATGTCGACTGTGGCGAGGAGACGGTCGAAGACGTTCAAGTCGAACCAGAAGCAAAGTTTGTGCCTGAAATTTCGTTGCACGCATTGGAAGGTACTGTTGGCCCTCGAACATTTCGACTTAAAGCCTGCGCTAAGGGAAGAGAATTCACGGTGCTAGTTGATACAAGCAGTTCACACAACTATATCCAACCTCGACTAGCAAAATACCTCCATTTAACAGTGGACAAAACCATTCATTTTCCGGTAGCGCTCCATTTAACAGTGGACAAAACCATTCATTTTCCGGTAGCGGTTGGTAATGGGGAGCGCATACAGAGCGAGGGAACGTGTCGGGCTGTGCCCTTCATCATGCAAGGGGCAGAGGGAACGTGTCGGGCTGTGCCCTTCATCATGCAAGGGGCAGAGTTTGATGCTGACTTCCATGTATTGGAGTTCTCAGGAGCAGATGCCATCTTGGTGTTGGTCCCAAGGGGATGGGGTACAAGTCTAGAGGGGGGGGGTGAATAGACTTGTATAAGATTTTGCAAATCTTTTTGACCTCTCGTGTGTATTGAACTTAGGATGTTTAGGTTCGATACCTCACGAGGTGAAGACAAAGTTTTATGCGCAGCGGAAATATTATCCCCTTTTTGGTTAGCACGAGTTTGGGTTAGTTCGAGAGGTGTGATTATATGCAGTGCAATCGAGAAGTTAGCGAGAGATAAAAACAGAAAGTAAATGCAAGAGAGATTTTTAAGTGGTTCGGCCAACCCGCCTACTTCCACTCTTCTTCCAGAAACTCCCTGGAAGGATTGCACTAAAAACTTCCCTTTCTAGTACAATAACGAGCGCTTGAGCTTTGATCACCAAGCCCGCCTCAAGCCTCAGGTTTTTCGCCCCGCTTCCAGTTACTCCACCTCTCGAGCACTTGACCTTTGATCACCAAGCCCGCGTCAAGCCTCAGGTTTCTTTCGCTCGGACAGCAGCCAGGTTACTCCGCCTCTCCTCAGGTTTTTCTCCCCGCTTCCAGTTACTCCACCTCTCGAGCACTTGACCTTTGATCACCAAGCCCGCGTCAAGCCTCAGGTTTCTTTCGCTCGGACAGCAGCCAGGTTACTCCGCCTCTCCTCAGGTTTTTCTCCCCGCTTCCAGTTACTCCACCTCTCGAGCACTTGACCTTTGATCACCAAGCCCGCGTCAAGCCTCAGGTTTCTTTCGCTCGGACAGCAGCCAGGATACTCCACCTCCCTTGCTTAATCCAAAGCAAGACGTTGTTGATAGTCACAGTTGAATGTAACAATCTCCAATCTGACCACAAGCTATCGTTGAATCAACTTTGATGTAGAGCAGCTTTGGTCACCTTCTGGATGTATGACAGTTTAGCTTTGTAACTCTCTTCGAACACTAAGATGTGTTCTCTCGCTGTATTGAATATCAGGATGATATTCCAAGTTAAGCACTTTGCACTGGAACGTTTTTATCAGACACCTCTTGTTAACCTCTTGACCTCTTTCACAAAAAACCCCTTTTTTCTTCTGTGTCTTTACGTCCTTATATATGAGAGTAGAAGAATAGTTCCGTTGGAGGGAAAACTATTCCGTTTGAAATTGGTCTCCCACGCCGAACATGGGTCTTTGCACAATTTCAGCATTTTTCATGGAGTAGTGGTCTTGTAACTTGAGCCTTTTGTTTTGTAGTGAATATTCCATATTCCACTTTCTTGAGTTCATGCTTCACTTGCTTCTTTTGGATAAAGTTACTCTTTTTATGTTCCCATCATTCCTTGTTTGGGGAATCTGACCACTTCAGGATTGGTGCACTTCTTGACCGTTTGTGGTGGAGGTCTGACGTGTCATCCACTTCCGTCCATTTTGAAACCTCCCGCTCAGCACCTCTTCAATATTTTATCTCCATGATATTCTTCTTCTCCAAACTTAGAGTATTTTATCTGCACATGTTGACTAACATTCAGCCTCTTGGAGAAGTGCCGGTTTATCGAGACCATAAAAGATGTCTCGACCACTTGATGTTTCAATCCCATGTATCGAGAGGTCTATCTCTCGAATATTCTTTACGTCTCGAACTCGATAGATATATCGAGAGGTCCTTACCTCTCGAACTTGGCTTGTGTCTCGAGACTTAGTTGATGTCTCGTAGACCCTTATTCCTCCAGAGTTGTCTCGTGCCTGCTTCTGATCTATCTGTTTGCTTACAACACGAAAACTTCTAAGTTGTTCAAACAAGTTTACCTTAAGCTTAAATATTTCCCGAGTTGAGCTCAAATTACCCGGTTGTATTTTCGCTCTTAGTTTACTTATCGAACTTACATTGTTTTGCCTATGTATCGAGACTTGGGGATTCTTACTTAACAGTTGGTATCATCAAAACCTATTACATGATGTTCCTAACAATTTCCCCCTTTTTGATGATGCCAACACTTATACTTACTTATATGGCTGATTTGAAAAAGAAAAAGCATTGATTTTATTTTCAGCGCATATGGTAAGTTTGACAACTGATCTACTAAAGCAAGAATAACCAAACTCACGCAACACCCCAACAAAAGATATATATATTATCATAACAGGAGTGTTTTACAGGGCTTTAGCAGAAAAGAGAGAAGATAAAGAACAACATCAAATTCGAATGCATGTAGACATCGAGAGCTTACTGCTTATTCGCTTTCCTCTTCTCGTTTATGGCTGCTCGTGTCTTGTGGAGGTCTTCAAAGTTCACCTGCTCTAGATATTCGTTTGATATATCCAGGTGAAGGTAATTGACAAAGGCTTCACCTATGAAGTTGCCTTCAATCACCCCATCTCTCCACCATTCGATGCATTCCGGAAGAGTGAGACCGCTATGAAGAGCTAAGTCAGTTTTGGTAAGAAGACTTACTATGATTCCATGAAGATATTCGTTTGAGTCTTCTTTGGTCCCTGCCTTGTAGCTCTGTAGGAGTAGCTTGTCTCTCTTCTCTTTGGCTGTTTGTTGTTCTTGTTTCTTTCTTCTGATTTCCTTGTCTTCTTCTCTTCTTTCTCCTATTTCCAGTGAACGCTGGATCCTTAACATATCTGCTCTTTCAGCTTCCTCCATTTGTTTTCTTGTTGACTTTGGAACTTTTGGAGGAGGAGGAGGTCCAGCTGGTTCACTTGCCGCCCTCTTCTTGCTGGTTGAAGTCCCTCCCTGAGTCTTCTTTTCCCCCTTGTTGGCATCATAGCGGAGGGAAAGTAAGGAGGACAAACCGTCGAAGAGTGCATGGATTTGGGCAGGCATTTGGTGCGACAGGTCAGTGAGTATGGTTTGCATCACATCCTGTCGAAGTTCACTTGAGCGTTGGTGGGCTTGAAGCTCTGCTCGTAACTCGGCGAATTCAGTTCTCATCCTTTCAGTCTCTGCTCGAGCTACCGCAGCCTCATCCGCAGCCCTTTGTGCTGCATTCTCAGCCCACACTGCTTGTTCGAGAAGTTCTTCATGATTGGCTTGGGAGTCACCGGAGCCAGTCACAGGTATTGCAGCGTTTCGAACAACAGCAAGTACATGCTCAAGTTGAGCCATCCTCTGAGATTGATCAGCCATGAATTGACGCACCTCGCCAATGAAAGCTCGTTCGGCCTGTTGATCAAAGTCAGAAGAAGAAGGAGAAGAAGATTGAGTGGTACCTCTAGTCGGAGGGGACTTGGGTGCTTCCAGATTTCCACCCATGACTTGCATTCGTGATTCCACCTCTCGACTGACTTCCTGAGGTTCAGCAGGGACACTGGGATCAGAGCTCGAAGGTAGCTCCATATCAGGTGCTTCCCGGTTTCCACCTGAGGGATGGATCACTTCTTGCTCTTCACCTCTCGAACCTGGAGCCTCAGCTTCAGCTGCTGGTAAGGTAGGATTGGCCAAGGTGGGAGTCACTGCATCAGATGCTTCCCGGTTTCCATCTGATTGAGGTTCCCCCTCAACACTACCTCTCGAACCAGTGCTGGGAACGTGATCATCTACTGGAGGAGTTGATTCATCGGCAGGTGCTTCCCGGTTTCCACCTTCTTGAACCTCAACTCTCGAACCAGCAGGGTTCTCCTCATTCTGCTCTTGTTGCTCACTTGTTTGCACTTCAGTATGCTCTGGTGAATCTGGAATATCTATTATCTCAGGAGCAACTGGTGCACTCCACCTTTCCCTATTAACCATATCGATGGGAAAGCCTGGGAGTTGGAGCAACAAAATTTCACCCTCTCGAACTGTCTGAGCTTCATCTGTTGCATTCGAGGGTGTGGACTCAGGTGGTGGCAGTAGTAAGACAGAGTTAGGTGCCACCTCATGTGCTTCAGAGGTCTCGGATTCACCTCTCGAAGCTACCTGGTCTTCTAGAGCAGATTCACTCACTTGGGACAAGGGGATTGCTGCAGTTGGAGTAGGAGTGTCAGCATCATCTCGAGCAACCCCAGAGGTCTCTCCTGGACCTCTCGTGTGTTCTACACTTTGTCCCAAGGATATTGCTGTGGCAAGCCTGATATCCTCTCGAAATTGAGCATCTAGTTCAGGATCTTCTTCAGGCTCGGCTTCATCTTCTTGTGCATCAACAGCTATGCCCTTTCCTTTGTCAGATCGACCAAGATTACTCCTGATTACTTGCATCTCATGGGCACGGTTTTGAAGCTCGTCGGCTGGGATTTCAGTGAGATCTAACCAGTTTAGTGCAAATCGTTCCTCAGCCTCCATCTCTGCTGCTCTTGAGATCAATTGATCAAAGGGACCTGTTCTCCAGTTGATCCAGCGAAGTACTCTGGAGAAGTCGTCCAAACTCGATACATTCTCAACACTTTGATTCAATCGAGATGTGATTTCAGCATTCAGCTCATCAGAGTCAGCAGGTAGGATTTCTGTTGCTGATGCACACTCCACAGCTTGTTCAGTTATCTCTCGAACAACCGAGAGATCATGTGTCAACCCATCATTCAGAAAAGCTTGCACTGGGTTCCTGACCACAGTGCCCTGACCATCAGCAGCCACCACACAGTCTAGATCTTCAGCTGCTGGAATATCTACCTCTCGAACCACCTGTCGTGGTTCCTCAACAATACCCTGTACTGGATCACTGATCCCAGTACCTTCAACTTCTCGAGCCTCCTCTTGAGGCAAACCAACAGATTCATCAACATCCTCAGCACCATCAACAGCAAGTATATCAACACTTAAAGTTCCTGACAGGGACTTGGTAGGGGGCACTCTCTCAACCTCAGTGGCCAGTGTAGCCTGAGGTTCCCCCTGGGCTTGTGCCCTGTCCTCAAATGGTACTTGTATAACGGACGGTGTCACCTCTCGAACCTGGGTGACAGCAGCAGTCTTGGTCCTCTTGGCCTTCCTTTTCAATTCAACCCTCTTGACTGGGGTGTCCAAAAGCTCGTCATCAGAGCGCTTCTCCTTAGCTGGGGCTTTCCTTTTTCCCCTTCCCTTAGGCTTTGAGGGTGAAGATGCATCCTTAGCACCTTTTGCCTTAGCTTGAGGTTTCGTTCTACCCATATAGGTATTCCGATGAACCTCTCGCCCTTCCCTCAGTTCGAAGCCCTTCAGTCTCAATAGAAATTGAACAACAAAGCCAAAACCAACCTTTTTGTAGATTGTCAGGTCGGAGTTGGAAACTGAGCTCTGCACTTGGTGTTTGAGGCAGTCGAAGATGATGTGAGCCCAGTCCAACTTGTTGTTGTTCCAGATGGCGTGGAGGATTTTCAGAGTGTCCAGATTGACTTCGTCTGTTCCGGACACCTTGCCGAGGATGAATTTTATGATGAGCTCGGCGGCTAGGGCAAACCTCTCCTTCAAATGAAATCTGCGGAGGGCAGAGGATGCTCTGGGTGGTGCAGTCTCCAATCGGATTTTGTCCCAAAACTCCTGCTTATCCATGTTGTAGTCCGATAGGTGCTTGACTGCCTCCTCCGACGTAGCAAAGTCGAATGCTGCTCGTAAATCACCCACAGAGATTGTTATGTCTATTTCGTTGAAGCGGCTTTCAATCTTGCCCTTCGTGACCTTGGCATGAGCGAACCATTCTGTGTAGTCGAGGTCATGAATGGTTCGGTAGTCATGCGTCATGTACCGCATTAGTCCTGCCTTCTCAAATTTCTTCAAGACTCTCTCCGCCATTGTTGGATTTGGCGAGTGGGTGATGAAGCCATCTTTGTCAAGGATGCTTCCCGCCTTGACTTGTTTAATCTGAGAGCGTATGTGGTCTAGCTCTCTCTGGTATGCACTGGAGGATGAAGATGAAGATGAAGAAGATGATGATTCAGACGCCATTGAAGAAAGTTTGTGTGTTTTGGAGGGAATGTGTACAGCGTCTAAGGATTTGGGGATTTTGGGTATATGGTTTTGAGTTTGAATCCGGGTAAAGAAGAAGGATTTTGCTTTTATATTAGGCGGATTCGGGTTGGATATATGGGTAGGGTTGAGAGTTTGACCCGTGGAAGGATCCCGGTTGATTTAAAAGATGTGAGAAGTCAGAAATACCCCTGATAACGGTCAGCTTATAAGGTATTTTGGTAAGGGTATTTCGGTAAAGTATAGAACGGTTTAAGCTTTGAGACAGTGGAGTATTGATATTTTAAAATAAGCATGCTCCCACTAATCAAGATAATGCCCTTAAGTGCGAAAAACCGTCAGTAACCGATGACCACGTGGCTAGCATTTATGTCCAAAGATAGCCGTTCCACCTCATATATCCGTTGAGCTTATCAAATTCACCTTTCGAAGGTGAATGATCTTCCTCATGAGTTTAAGGATCTTCCCCCTGAGTGATTGATCCCTAAACCTCCTTATTCTTCCGTCTTGATCTGGTTAAGGATCTTCCCCCTGAGTGATTGATCCCTAACCCTCCTTATTCCTCCATCTTGATCTGGTTAGGGATCTTCCCTTTGATCCCTAACCCTCCTTATTCCTCCTTTCAGAGATATCAGTTTGTTATCTTTCGAAGTGACCTCTCGAACTACCCTTCTTCGAGACATAATGTATGTAGACAAACTGATCGGGTGACCTCTCGAACTACCTTTCGAACACAGATTGCGAGAGAAACAAGTTTGATTCATTTAAAAGATATCACTTGGAACATATCCTTAAGTTCATTTAGTGATTTCCAGATACATTACATATGAATCAATATCCTATTAAATTCCCTAGAAACTTTTGTTTGGCCTTGGTCAGCCTAATAGGAATCTATCGTTAAGGCAGGAACTAGCCATCTAAAGTCCTATTTGTCTAATAACAGAACTGGGGGTGGCTATTCCCTTTTCTTGTTCTTCTCTCCGGAGCTGCTTACTATAGTTGGGAGTGACCATCTTCATCGCTAATCCTCTTAATGTCTTTGGATTAGGTATGATCATCCCTTTGGCTGCTGCAGACCTCAGAAAGTCCCATCTGGTCTTCCTCTCCGTTTCCCTTGGTTCTCCATTTGGTTGAGGAAGGCCCTTTTCCAGAATGTGCAGCAGTAGGAGTCCCTCTTGTGCAGGACTCTTCTCCCGATTCCAGTATCCCATCGTTGTGGATCTCCTCGTATTTGGGGATCCATTCACCTTGGATGGGAATAGGATACTTGCTTGGATTATCAGGAAGCTCCGTAATCTGTTCACCCTTCGTTGATTCTGGATAGTTTTCTCCTTGAAAATCTTTGGACTTGACTGCCGGTTTCTTTCCTCTATAAAAGAATGGAACATCATCTTTTCCTTTCTTTTTCTCCATGGGAAGTTGATGGTATGAACTTCTGAAAGAAACCCTCTTATTTATAGCCCAATAGGGTTACCACTGTTGAGTCACGGGATGCAATATGAATGACCATTCAATGCTTGTGTAACTCCAAAGCTGCCATAAAGTTGATGAAACCGCCCCTCACATGCGAAACAGTTCATGGCACTAAATACAAGAAGATAAGATTTGACCATTCAACCCAACTCTATCATTCCCAATTCTAACCTTAGTTGAGAGAATCTATTTTCACATAACGCTTTTGTGAAAATATCTGCTAGTTGCTCCTCCGTTGCAACATATTCCAAAGTGATGTCCTTTTTCTCAACGTGGTCTCGGATGAAGTGATACTTAATATCAATATGCTTTGTTCTGGAGTGTAACACTGGGTTGTGGGTGATGGCAATAGCACTTGTATTGTCACACATAATTTTAACCTCCTTACACTCAACACCATAATCCATTAGCTGTTGCTTCATCCATAAGATCTGAGCACAACAACTTCCAGCTGCTACATATTCTGCCTCAGCAGTGCTTGTAGCTATCGAATGTTGTTTCTTGCTAAACCATGAGACAAGTCTTCCACCTAGAAACTGACATGTCCCTGATGTGCTCTTTCGATCTATCTTACAACCGGCAAAGTCCGCATCTGAATAACCCATAAGTTCGAAAGATCCACCTTTCGAATACCAGAGCCCAACACTCTGCGTACCCTTTAGATATCTAAGAATCTTTTTGGATGCATTTAGGTGACTTTCCTTAGGACTTGCCTGAAATCTAGCACATACACCTACTGCAAAGGATATGTCTGGTCTACTTGCAGTTAA
This sequence comes from Ipomoea triloba, assembly GCF_003576645.1. Taxonomy (NCBI): domain Eukaryota; kingdom Viridiplantae; phylum Streptophyta; class Magnoliopsida; order Solanales; family Convolvulaceae; genus Ipomoea; species Ipomoea triloba. Next base: position 11,220,304 of record NC_044916.1, on the reverse strand, counting down.
ATAAAGAAGAGATCCGATGATACCTCGATAAGTGGTTTGATCGACCTCTCGACCTTCGCTGTCGACATCGATACGTAGAGAGGTTCCCATAGGTACTTTGACTGAGGATTTCCCTTCTATGTTGTATTTCCTGAGCAGATCCTTGGTGTATTTCTCCTGGTTGATGAAGATACCTTCCTTAAGCTGTCTCACTTGTAGTCCAAGGAAGTAGTTGAGCTCTCCCATCATGCTCATCTCGAACTTTCCTTTCATCAAACTGGAGAACTTCTCGCACAAGTCTGGATTGGTGCTACCAAAAATGATATCGTCCACATAGATTTGCACCAATAAGATGTGATCCCCATCCTTAATTCTAAACAATGTTTTGTCCACTAGGCCTTTGGTGAACCCACACTGAAGTAGAAAAGAGGATAAGGTATCATACCAAGCTCTCGGAGCTTGTTTTAAGCCGTAAAGTGCCTTCTTTAATTTGTATACTTTGTCAGCTCCCACGTCCTTCAAGAAACCCGGAGGTTGTTCAACGTACACCTCTTCTTCGAGAAGTCCGTTCAGAAAAGCGCTCTTGACATCCATTTGATATACCTTAAAGTCTTTGAAGGCGGCATATGCGAGAAAGATGCGTATGGCTTCGAGACGTGCCACTGGAGCGAAGGTTTCATCAAAATCTATTCCTTCCTCCTGACAGTAGCCTTTGGCAACAAGTCTGGCCTTGTTCCTAACAATAACTCCATCCTCATTCATCTTGTTTCTGAAAACCCACTTTGTACCAATGACATTCTGATGATGAGGTCTCGGAACTAGTTCCCAAACGTCGTTCCTCTCGAACTGATGAAGTTCCTCTTGCATTGCTTGCACCCAATCTGCGTCGCTTAGAGCCTCATCGATCACCTTAGGCTCTATTTGAGATAGAAAGCAAGCAAACATGCTTTCTCTGTAAGCTGATCTGGTTCGAACTCTGTCACGTACATCTCCGATCACTTGATCAGCAGGGTGACTTCTCAGCCATCTTAGGTCGGGTTGCGGCTCCTCAGTTGATACTTCCATTGAAGGTTGAGATATGGGTTGAACATCTATGATCTGGTTTTGATCAACTGAGTCAGGCGCTTTCTTCTTGGTAGACTCTTCATCATCTGATTCTGACTGGAGTTCTGCTACGTCTCGAACTATCGACTGCTTGTCTTCGAGAGGTAAGTTTGATCTCTCGATAGACTCTGGCTGATCTTCCTCAGCAGCTTCCGTTGTCTTTGATGGTTGATCTGTTGATGCCCTTTCATCAAAGGTAACATGTATGGACTCTTCAACCACCAAACTCCGCTTGTTGAAGACTCTGAGTGCTTTGCTTGTCGATGAGTATCCCAGAAATACTCCATCATCTGCCTTTTCTTCAAAAGTTCTTCGTTGAGTCTTCCCATTGTTGTGAATATAGCATTTGCACCCGAATGAGTGGAAGTGGCTTACATTCGGTTTTCTTCCATTCCACAACTCATATGGAGTCTTTCCAACTCCTTTTACTATCAAGGACCGATTTTGGGTGTAGCACGCTGTGTTGATTGCTTCTGCCCAAAATCCTTGTGATATGTTGGCTTGCGAGAGCATGGTCCTTGCGGCTTCTTTGAGAGTTCTGTTCCTTCTTTCAGCAACCCCGTTTTGTTGAGGTGTTCGAGCAGCTGATAGTTGATGATGAATTCCGTTCTCGTTGCAGTAGCTCTCGATTACTTGATTAACGAACTCTCCACCTTGATCTGACCGGATCTTTAGTATCGAGACTTCCTTTTCAACTTGAACTTGTTTCAAGAGATTTGGTAGGGCAATTTTTGTCTCGCTTTTCTTGGTTAAGAACACGGTCCAAGTGAATCTTGTGTAGTCATCCACTACCACAAGAGTGTACTTCTTTCCCTTTATGCTGGGTGGATCCACTGGGCCAAATAAGTCCATGTGAAGAAGACTTAATGGTCTAGTGGATGATGTATCGGCTTTGCTCTTGAAAGAGGATTTGATCTGTTTGCAACGTTGACATGCCTCACAGATTTTATCCTTTCGAAACGTCACTTTGGGCAGTCCTTCCACTAAGTTCCTCTTAGTAAGCTTGTTGATAGTCTTGAAGTTCAGATGACTAAGCTTACTATGCCAATCCCAGCATAAATCTTCCTTGCTCCTTGCTAGCATACATAGGGATGGTTTTGCAGACCTCCAATCCACTATGTACATGTTTCCTTTCCTTGCTGCTTCCAAGACGACTTCGAGAGATTCCTCGTTCATAATCTGACATTTGCTTTTGGTGAAGACAACTTTGTGGCCCTTGTCACAGAACTGGCTTGTACTAAGGAGATTGAACTTGAGCCCCTCAACGTAGGACACTCCTTTAATAACCAGCTCATTCTTTTGGATTTCACCAACAGCTCTTGTGCGCCCCTTCTTCTCGTTGTCGCCAAATGTCACCAAGGGACCTTCGATAGGTTGGATGTTCTCAAGCAGTGTTAGATTTCCAGTCATATGTCTCGAACATCCACTGTCAATGAACCACACGTCCCTGGTGTCCTGCAAGGAAATCAAGCAAGTTTAGGTACCCAAACTTTGGGTCCTGGTGGGTTAGTGAGTTTAGGCATCCATTTATACCTTGTGCCCATTATTCCAGGCCTAGGCGCAATGTAGCCATTGTACGTTTGATAATTATAAGGAATGCTAGCAAAGGTTTTAGGCCTCTTTGGTGCATAAATCAACTTAGGTAGAGACTTTTCGACCGGCTTATGCACCATGCCTTTCATACGCTGTTTGGTCATGTGAAATTGCTGAAAGTGAGGTTTCTTCCAGAACTTGTGATTTGATGACCAATTCTCACTAGATGGATAGAGTCTTCCTTTCTCCATCCGTGAGTTCCTAACTATGTGGATCTCAGACCTTCCATATTTGCCTTGAGGTGCATTATATGGAGTGTAGCTCTTTTTGTACTTGGAATGGCCTTGCGAGAGATAGCAAGGTGATCTCTCGATATTGTTTACCCGGCCATTCTTCGTAGCTTTCCTATACTTTCCATTGCTGGTGTATAGGGACGGTTTATGAATAGCTACTCTGGTCTTTTCTGTTGGTCCTTTATGACCTTTATTTGGTTTGGGTTGAGATCCTCCATTTCTTGAAGTTCCCAAACCATTGGTCTGTTTATCTCTCGAGAGATGGTCTTGATGGAACCCTAGACCGGTTCTATCACTTGTAGGTCTGTGATCAACCACCATTTTCTCCATAGCTTTGGAGGAATTAGTGTATGATGCTATGACCTTTCGAAGATTAAGCTCTCTCGTCTCTCGAGCTTTGCACTCTTCAGATAGTAGGATTACTTTGGCTTCTAACTCACTTACTTTGAGAGTCAGCTCCAAATTCTCTTTCGAGACGTTCTTAAGCATATCTCTTTCAGCAGTTAGCTTGCTGTTTTCATCCATCACTCTAGCATGAGTGCTATTGGCGATGTTAAGGTTCCTTCTGAGCGATTCCAACATCTCGAAGGGGTCCTCATCGCTTTTAAATGAAGAACAACGAGAGGTAGAAGTAGAGCAGCGAGATGTAGGAGTAGAGGTTACCTCGTTGTCAATGGCCATTAGGCATTGATTCTCCTCTTCCTCGGTGTATAAGCAGATGAGCCCCCTCTCATCCTCTGAGCTGCTGCTGCTTTCGCTGGAGCTCGACGTCTCGGACTCCTCGATTGTCCTCTCGAATTCTTCAGCAACAAGCGCCTTCCTGCGCTGATACGTCTTTGATGATCCTTTGAAGCCACCTTGTGTTGGCTTCTCCCTGGATTCCTCTATTCTCTTGGAATCCTTGCCTTCTTGGCCCTGATGCTTGCTTACTAGTGGGTAAGGGCATTCGGCCTTGAAATGTCCCGGTCTTCTACAGTTGTAGCATAGACCCTGATTTTCCTCCTCCGTCCTTCTGGATGGATATCTCTCATTTTTCCTTCTTGAGGAGGAAGGTGAACTTTTGTTGCTCTCCTGGTTCATCTTCATGTATTTCCTGAACTTTCTCACAAAGAGAGCAAACTGTTCGTCAGACATAACATTCATAGGATTAGAGTCTGACCTTGAAGATGTGGATGGTTGCTCAGCAACAAGTGCTACGTTTCGTCGATCCACAATGTCCTCATCTCTTGGGAACATCTCGAACTCGAAGGCTTTGAGATCCCGGAAGAGTTTGTCTGTTGTGGTTTCCTTCAGATCTCGGTGATCTCTCATCGTGATCACCTTTACTTCCCACTCCTTAGTGAGGCCACGTAAGACCTTCAGGTTCAGCTCCTTTTGTGGGATCTCCTTTTCAAGGTCACTGATCTCGGTTGTGAGCTTCATGAACCGAGACTCCATGCTGTCGATGCTCTCTCCTGGCTTCATCTTGAAGTCTTCGAACTTCTTCATGGCCACGGTGAGCTTGTTTTCCTTTTCCTGTTCGTCACCTTCACCAATTAACATCAAAGTATCCCATACCTCTTTTGCCGTTTTGCACTTCCTCACTTTTGGGAAGATGGTTTCGTCTATAGCTCTGAAGAGAATATCCTTGGCAATATTGTCCAGGTTGTTTCTCTTCCTATCATCACTGGTCCATTCTTCCCTAGGTTTTGGGATGTACTTTGGTGTTTCTTGGGTTTGAACTGCAGCAGTATTAACCATTAGGATCTTGACTGGTCCAGAAGTTATAACCTCGGCCATCTCATCATGGAGGGCTGATAAGTACGCAAGCATGCGTGTTTTCCAGTCGTCAAACCTGCTAAGATCAAAGAGAAGATGTCTCGACAACATGCTGTCCATATTGAAAAATTATCTCGTGCTTTGAAAATATTTAAGAAGATTTTTCAAAGAAGGATCTCTAGGCAATATAAACAAAGGTTTATATCGATCAGAGAACTTGCTCTGATACCAATTGTTGGTCCCAAGGGGATGGGGTACAAGTCTAGGGGGGGGGGTGAATAGACTTGTATAAGATTTTGCAAATCTTTTCGACCTCTCGTGTGTATTGAACTTAGGATGTTTAGGTTCGATACCTCACGAGGTGAAGACAAAGTTTTATGCGCAGCGGAAATATTATCCCCTTTTTGGTTAGCACGAGTTTGGGTTAGTTCGAGAGGTGTGATTATATGCAGTGCAATCGAGAAGTTAGCGAGAGATAAAAACAGAAAGTAAATGCAAGAGAGATTTTTAAGTGGTTCGGCCAACCCGCCTACTTCCACTCTTCTTCCAGAAACTCCCTGGAAGGATTGCACTAAAAACTTCCCTTTCTAGTACAATAACGAGCGCTTGAGCTTTGATCACCAAGCCCGCCTCAAGCCTCAGGTTTTTCTCCCCGCTTCCAGTTACTCCACCTCTCGAGCACTTGACCTTTGATCACCAAGCCCGCGTCAAGCCTCAGGTTTCTTTCGCTCGGACAGCAGCCAGGTTACTCCGCCTCTCCTCAGGTTTTTCTCCCCGCTTCCAGTTACTCCACCTCTCGAGCACTTGACCTTTGATCACCAAGCCCGCGTCAAGCCTCAGGTTTCTTTCGCTCGGACAGCAGCCAGGTTACTCCGCCTCTCCTCAGGTTTTTCTCCCCGCTTCCAGTTACTCCACCTCTCGAGCACTTGACCTTTGATCACCAAGCCCGCGTCAAGCCTCAGGTTTCTTTCGCTCGGACAGCAGCCAGGTTACTCCGCCTCTCCTCAGGTTTTTCTCCCCGCTTCCAGTTACTCCACCTCTCGAGCACTTGACCTTTGATCACCAAGCCCGCGTCAAGCCTCAGGTTTCTTTCGCTCGGACAGCAGCCAGGTTACTCCGCCTCTCCTCAGGTTTTTCTCCCCGCTTCCAGTTACTCCACCTCTCGAGCACTTGACCTTTGATCACCAAGCCCGCGTCAAGCCTCAGGTTTCTTTCGCTCGGACAGCAGCCAGGTTACTCCGCCTCTCCTCAGGTTTTTCTCCCCGCTTCCAGTTACTCCACCTCTCGAGCACTTGACCTTTGATCACCAAGCCCGCGTCAAGCCTCAGGTTTCTTTCGCTCGGACAGCAGCCAGGATACTCCACCTCCCTTGCTTAATCCAAAGCAAGACGTTGTTGATAGTCACAGTTGAATGTAACAATCTCCAATCTGACCACAAGCTATCGTTGAATCAACTTTGATGTAGAGCAGCTTTGGTCACCTTCTGGATGTATGACAGTTTAGCTTTGTAACTCTCTTCGAACACTAAGATGTGTTCTCTCGCTGTATTGAATATCAGGATGATATTCCAAGTTAAGCACTTTGCACTGGAACGTTTTTATCAGACACCTCTTGTTAACCTCTTGACCTCTTTCACAACCCCTTTTTCTTCTGTGTCTTTACGTCCTTATATATGAGAGTAGAAGAATAGTTCCGTTGGAGGGAAAACTATTCCGTTTGAAATTGGTCTCCCACGCCGAACATGGGTCTTTGCACAATTTCAGCATTTTTCATGGAGTAGTGGTCTTGTAACTTGAGCCTTTTGTTTTGTAGTGAATATTCCATATTCCACTTTCTTGAGTTCATGCTTCACTTGCTTCTTTTGGATAAAGTTACTCTTTTTATGTTCCCATCATTCCTTGTTTGGGGAATCTGACCACTTCAGGATTGGTGCACTTCTTGACCGTTTGTGGTGGAGGTCTGACGTGTCATCCACTTCCGTCCATTTTGAAACCTCCCGCTCAGCACCTCTTCAATATTTTATCTCCATGATATTCTTCTTCTCCAAACTTAGAGTATTTTATCTGCACATGTTGACTAACATTCAGCCTCTTGGAGAAGTGCCGGTTTATCGAGACCATAAAAGATGTCTCGACCACTTGATGTTTCAATCCCATGTATCGAGAGGTCTATCTCTCGAATATTCTTTACGTCTCGAACTCGATAGGTATATCGAGAGGTCCTTACCTCTCGAACTTGGCTTGTGTCTCGAGACTTAGTTGATGTCTCGTAGACCCTTATTCCTCCAGAGTTGTCTCGTGCCTGCTTCTGATCTATCTGTTTGCTTACAACACGAAAACTTCTAAGTTGTTCAAACAAGTTTACCTTAAGCTTAAATATTTCCCGAGTTGAGCTCAAATTACCCGGTTGTATTTTCGCTCTTAGTTTACTTATCGAACTTACATTGTTTTGCCTATGTATCGAGACTTGGGGATTCTTACTTAACAGTTGGTATCATCAAAACCTATTACATGATGTTCCTAACACTTGGGAGTCCATTGGCTGGAAGGCTTAGGACGTATAGTTACAGATCACAAGAATTTAACGATGGAATTTGTTTATAAGGGACAACCAATAAAATTGGTGGGCACTTCTACACCTACTGCCTCGAATATCTCCTGCCACCAACTGACAAGGTTGCAACAAACTAACGGTATAGCTCAATATCTCCTTCTAATTGTCAATCCATGCAATTCCTTACCTGAAGAAAAAAACCATCCTACCATACAGAAACTCCTAGACCAATTTCCCGATATCTTTAGTATTCCTACATGGCTGCCACCTAACCGAACCTTAGACCACAAAATTAACCTCCTACCTCACGCATGTCCAGTTAACGTCAAACCATACCGCTACCCTCATTTCCAAAAAGACGAAATTGAAAAACTCGTCCAAGACATGCTACGAGAACAAATCATCCAACCGTCCACTAGCCCTTTTTCATCCCCAGTTTTATTGGTCTGAAAGAAAGATGGGACTTGGAGGTTCTGCATTGATTATCGGGCTCTTAACGCTGTCATTGTTAAGGATCGATTTCCTATGCCAACGGTTGATGAATTGCTCGACGAACTACATGGTGCAGTAATATTTTCCAAATTGGACTTACGTAGCGGATATTTTCAAATCCGTGTTCACCCACCTGACATTCCTAAAACCGCTTTCAGAATTCACGAAGGTCACTATGAATTTCTCGTGATGCCCTTTGGCCTCACCAACGCCCCAGCAACCTTTCAAGCTACTATGAACACTGTTTTCCACCCGTACTTGCGAAAGTTTGTTTTGGTATTTATAGATGATATTCTCATCTATAGTCGCTCCCTTCCGGATCATGTCCAACATCTTCGCATTGTTCTAGAAACACTACGCCAACACCAGTTTTATGCAAAGCTCTCCAAATGTAGTTTTGGACAACGCCAACTTGAATACCTAGGCCATTTTGTGTCTAGCGAAGGAGCTCATGTGGATCCAGCAAAAGTACAAGCTGTAATGGATTGGCCACGACCATCGACGGTGACCGAAGTACGGGGTTTCCTCGGCCTTACTGGCTATTATCGGCGATTTGTCCAAGGATATGCTGCCATTGCCAGCCCTTTAACCGAGTTATTAAAAAAAGGGGGGATGTCATGGGGATCAGCCGCAGAAGAGTCGTTCCAACGATTAAAAAAAGCTATGACTAAGGTTCCTGTACTACGTCTTCCAAACTTTGATATGCCCTTCACCGTGGAGACGGATGCTTCTGGGAGTG
>NC_044916.1:11193919-11211566 GCF_003576645.1 Ipomoea triloba | reverse complement strand
TCCATCCTCATTCATCTTGTTCCATCCTCATTCATCTTGTTTCTGAAAACCCACTTTGTACCAATGACATTCTGATGATGAGGTCTCGGAACTAGTTCCCAAACGTCGTTCCTCTCGCATTGCTTGCACCCAATCTGCGTCGCTTAGAGCCTCATCGATCACCTTAGGCTCTATTTGAGATAGAAAGCAAGCAAACATGCTTTCTCTGTAAGCTGATCTGGTTCGAACTCTGTCACGTACATCTCCGATCACTTGATCAGCAGGGTGACTTCTCAGCCATCTTAGGTCGGGTTGCGGCTCCTCAGTTGATACTTCCATTGAAGGTTGAGATATGGGTTGAACATCTATGATCTGGTTTTGATCAACTGAGTCAGGCGCTTTCTTCTTGGTAGACTCTTCATCATCTGATTCTGACTGGAGTTCTGCTACGTCTCGAACTATCGACTGCTTGTCTTCGAGAGGTAAGTTTGATCTCTCGATAGACTCTGGCTGATCTTCCTCAGCAGCTTCCGTTGTCTTTGATGGTTGATCTGTTGATGCCCTTTCATCAAAGGTAACATGTATGGACTCTTCAACCACCAAACTCCGCTTGTTGAAGACTCTGAGTGCTTTGCTTGTCGATGAGTATCCCAGAAATACTCCATCATCTGCCTTTTCTTCAAAAGTTCTTCGTTGAGTCTTCCCATTGTTGTGAATATAGCATTTGCACCCGAATGAGTGGAAGTGGCTTACATTCGGTTTTCTTCCATTCCACAACTCATATGGAGTCTTTCCAACTCCTTTTACTATCAAGGACCGATTTTGGGTGTAGCACGCTGTGTTGATTGCTTCTGCCCAAAATCCTTGTGATATGTTGGCTTGCGAGAGCATGGTCCTTGCGGCTTCTTTGAGAGTTCTGTTCCTTCTTTCAGCAACCCCGTTTTGTTGAGGTGTTCGAGCAGCTGATAGTTGATGATGAATTCCGTTCTCGTTGCAGTAGCTCTCGATTACTTGATTAACGAACTCTCCACCTTGATCTGACCGGATCTTTAGTATCGAGACTTCCTTTTCAACTTGAACTTGTTTCAAGAGATTTGGTAGGGCAATTTTTGTCTCGCTTTTCTTGGTTAAGAACACGGTCCAAGTGAATCTTGTGTAGTCATCCACTACCACAAGAGTGTACTTCTTTCCCTTTATGCTGGGTGGATCCACTGGGCCAAATAAGTCCATGTGAAGAAGACTTAATGGTCTAGTGGATGATGTATCGGCTTTGCTCTTGAAAGAGGATTTGATCTGTTTGCAACGTTGACATGCCTCACAGATTTTATCCTTTCGAAACGTCACTTTGGGCAGTCCTTCCACTAAGTTCCTCTTAGTAAGCTTGTTGATAGTCTTGAAGTTCAGATGACTAAGCTTACTATGCCAATCCCAGCATAAATCTTCCTTGCTCCTTGCTAGCATACATAGGGATGGTTTTGCAGACCTCCAATCCACTATGTACATGTTTCCTTTCCTTGCTGCTTCCAAGACGACTTCGAGAGATTCCTCGTTCATAATCTGACATTTGCTTTTGGTGAAGACAACTTTGTGGCCCTTGTCACAGAACTGGCTTGTACTAAGGAGATTGAACTTGAGCCCCTCAACGTAGGACACTCCTTTAATAACCAGCTCATTCTTTTGGATTTCACCAACAGCTCTTGTGCGCCCCTTCTTCTCGTTGTCGCCAAATGTCACCAAGGGACCTTCGATAGGTTGGATGTTCTCAAGCAGTGTTAGATTTCCAGTCATATGTCTCGAACATCCACTGTCAATGAACCACACGTCCCTGGTGTCCTGCAAGGAAATCAAGCAAGTTTAGGTACCCAAACTTTGGGTCCTGGTGGGTTAGTGAGTTTAGGCATCCATTTATACCTTGTGCCCATTATTCCAGGCCTAGGCGCAATGTAGCCATTGTACGTTTGATAATTATAAGGAATGCTAGCAAAGGTTTTAGGCCTCTTTGGTGCATAAATCAACTTAGGTAGAGACTTTTCGACCGGCTTATGCACCATGCCTTTCATACGCTGTTTGGTCATGTGAAATTGCTGAAAGTGAGGTTTCTTCCAGAACTTGTGATTTGATGACCAATTCTCACTAGATGGATAGAGTCTTCCTTTCTCCATCCGTGAGTTCCTAACTATGTGGATCTCAGACCTTCCATATTTGCCTTGAGGTGCATTATATGGAGTGTAGCTCTTTTTGTACTTGGAATGGCCTTGCGAGAGATAGCAAGGTGATCTCTCGATATTGTTTACCCGGCCATTCTTCGTAGCTTTCCTATACTTTCCATTGCTGGTGTATAGGGACGGTTTATGAATAGCTACTCTGGTCTTTTCTGTTGGTCCTTTATGACCTTTATTTGGTTTGGGTTGAGATCCTCCATTTCTTGAAGTTCCCAAACCATTGGTCTGTTTATCTCTCGAGAGATGGTCTTGATGGAACCCTAGACCGGTTCTATCACTTGTAGGTCTGTGATCAACCACCATTTTCTCCATAGCTTTGGAGGAATTAGTGTATGATGCTATGACCTTTCGAAGATTAAGCTCTCTCGTCTCTCGAGCTTTGCACTCTTCAGATAGTAGGATTACTTTGGCTTCTAACTCACTTACTTTGAGAGTCAGCTCCAAATTCTCTTTCGAGACGTTCTTAAGCATATCTCTTTCAGCAGTTAGCTTGCTGTTTTCATCCATCACTCTAGCATGAGTGCTATTGGCGATGTTAAGGTTCCTTCTGAGCGATTCCAACATCTCGAAGGGGTCCTCATCGCTTTTAAATGAAGAACAACGAGAGGTAGAAGTAGAGCAGCGAGATGTAGGAGTAGAGGTTACCTCGTTGTCAATGGCCATTAGGCATTGATTCTCCTCTTCCTCGGTGTATAAGCAGATGAGCCCCCTCTCATCCTCTGAGCTGCTGCTGCTTTCGCTGGAGCTCGACGTCTCGGACTCCTCGATTGTCCTCTCGAATTCTTCAGCAACAAGCGCCTTCCTGCGCTGATACGTCTTTGATGATCCTTTGAAGCCACCTTGTGTTGGCTTCTCCCTGGATTCCTCTATTCTCTTGGAATCCTTGCCTTCTTGGCCCTGATGCTTGCTTACTAGTGGGTAAGGGCATTCGGCCTTGAAATGTCCCGGTCTTCTACAGTTGTAGCATAGACCCTGATTTTCCTCCTCCGTCCTTCTGGATGGATATCTCTCATTTTTCCTTCTTGAGGAGGAAGGTGAACTTTTGTTGCTCTCCTGGTTCATCTTCATGTATTTCCTGAACTTTCTCACAAAGAGAGCAAACTGTTCGTCAGACATAACATTCATAGGATTAGAGTCTGACCTTGAAGATGTGGATGGTTGCTCAGCAACAAGTGCTACGTTTCGTCGATCCACAATGTCCTCATCTCTTGGGAACATCTCGAACTCGAAGGCTTTGAGATCCCGGAAGAGTTTGTCTGTTGTGGTTTCCTTCAGATCTCGGTGATCTCTCATCGTGATCACCTTTACTTCCCACTCCTTAGTGAGGCCACGTAAGACCTTCAGGTTCAGCTCCTTTTGTGGGATCTCCTTTTCAAGGTCACTGATCTCGGTTGTGAGCTTCATGAACCGAGACTCCATGCTGTCGATGCTCTCTCCTGGCTTCATCTTGAAGTCTTCGAACTTCTTCATGGCCACGGTGAGCTTGTTTTCCTTTTCCTGTTCGTCACCTTCACCAATTAACATCAAAGTATCCCATACCTCTTTTGCCGTTTTGCACTTCCTCACTTTTGGGAAGATGGTTTCGTCTATAGCTCTGAAGAGAATATCCTTGGCAATATTGTCCAGGTTGTTTCTCTTCCTATCATCACTGGTCCATTCTTCCCTAGGTTTTGGGATGTACTTTGGTGTTTCTTGGGTTTGAACTGCAGCAGTATTAACCATTAGGATCTTGACTGGTCCAGAAGTTATAACCTCGGCCATCTCATCATGGAGGGCTGATAAGTACGCAAGCATGCGTGTTTTCCAGTCGTCAAACCTGCTAAGATCAAAGAGAAGATGTCTCGACAACATGCTGTCCATATTGAAAAATTATCTCGTGCTTTGAAAATATTTAAAAAGATTTTTCAAAGAAGGATCTCTAGGCAATATAAACAAAGGTTTATATCGATCAGAGAACTTGCTCTGATACCAATTGTTGGTCCCAAGGGGATGGGGTACAAGTCTAGGGGGGGGGGTGAATAGACTTGTATAAGATTTTGCAAATCTTTTCAACCTCTCGTGTGTATTGAACTTAGGATGTTTAGGTTCGATACCTCACGAGGTGAAGACAAAGTTTTATGCGCAGCGGAAATATTATCCCCTTTTTGGTTAGCACGAGTTTGGGTTAGTTCGAGAGGTGTGATTATATGCAGTGCAATCGAGAAGTTAGCGAGAGATAAAAACAGAAAGTAAATGCAAGAGAGATTTTTAAGTGGTTCGGCCAACCCGCCTACTTCCACTCTTCTTCCAGAAACTCCCTGGAAGGATTGCACTAAAAACTTCCCTTTCTAGTACAATAACGAGCGCTTGAGCTTTGATCACCAAGCCCGCCTCAAGCCTCAGGTTTTTCTCCCCGCTTCCAGTTACTCCACCTCTCGAGCACTTGACCTTTGATCACCAAGCCCGCGTCAAGCCTCAGGTTTCTTTCGCTCGGACAGCAGCCAGGTTACTCCGCCTCTCCTCAGGTTTTTCTCCCCGCTTCCAGTTACTCCACCTCTCGAGCACTTGACCTTTGATCACCAAGCCCGCGTCAAGCCTCAGGTTTCTTTCGCTCGGACAGCAGCCAGGTTACTCCGCCTCTCCTCAGGTTTTTCTCCCCGCTTCCAGTTACTCCACCTCTCGAGCACTTGACCTTTGATCACCAAGCCCGCGTCAAGCCTCAGGTTTCTTTCGCTCGGACAGCAGCCAGGTTACTCCGCCTCTCCTCAGGTTTTTCTCCCCGCTTCCAGTTACTCCACCTCTCGAGCACTTGACCTTTGATCACCAAGCCCGCGTCAAGCCTCAGGTTTCTTTCGCTCGGACAGCAGCCAGGTTACTCCGCCTCTCCTCAGGTTTTTCTCCCCGCTTCCAGTTACTCCACCTCTCGAGCACTTGACCTTTGATCACCAAGCCCGCGTCAAGCCTCAGGTTTCTTTCGCTCGGACAGCAGCCAGGTTACTCCGCCTCTCCTCAGGTTTTTCTCCCCGCTTCCAGTTACTCCACCTCTCGAGCACTTGACCTTTGATCACCAAGCCCGCGTCAAGCCTCAGGTTTCTTTCGCTCGGACAGCAGCCAGGATACTCCACCTCCCTTGCTTAATCCAAAGCAAGACGTTGTTGATAGTCACAGTTGAATGTAACAATCTCCAATCTGACCACAAGCTATCGTTGAATCAACTTTGATGTAGAGCAGCTTTGGTCACCTTCTGGATGTATGACAGTTTAGCTTTGTAACTCTCTTCGAACACTAAGATGTGTTCTCTCGCTGTATTGAATATCAGGATGATATTCCAAGTTAAGCACTTTGCACTGGAACGTTTTTATCAGACACCTCTTGTTAACCTCTTGACCTCTTTCACAACCCCTTTTTCTTCTGTGTCTTTACGTCCTTATATATGAGAGTAGAAGAATAGTTCCGTTGGAGGGAAAACTATTCCGTTTGAAATTGGTCTCCCACGCCGAACATGGGTCTTTGCACAATTTCAGCATTTTTCATGGAGTAGTGGTCTTGTAACTTGAGCCTTTTGTTTTGTAGTGAATATTCCATATTCCACTTTCTTGAGTTCATGCTTCACTTGCTTCTTTTGGATAAAGTTACTCTTTTTATGTTCCCATCATTCCTTGTTTGGGGAATCTGACCACTTCAGGATTGGTGCACTTCTTGACCGTTTGTGGTGGAGGTCTGACGTGTCATCCACTTCCGTCCATTTTGAAACCTCCCGCTCAGCACCTCTTCAATATTTTATCTCCATGATATTCTTCTTCTCCAAACTTAGAGTATTTTATCTGCACATGTTGACTAACATTCAGCCTCTTGGAGAAGTGCCGGTTTATCGAGACCATAAAAGATGTCTCGACCACTTGATGTTTCAATCCCATGTATCGAGAGGTCTATCTCTCGAATATTCTTTACGTCTCGAACTCGATAGGTATATCGAGAGGTCCTTACCTCTCGAACTTGGCTTGTGTCTCGAGACTTAGTTGATGTCTCGTAGACCCTTATTCCTCCAGAGTTGTCTCGTGCCTGCTTCTGATCTATCTGTTTGCTTACAACACGAAAACTTCTAAGTTGTTCAAACAAGTTTACCTTAAGCTTAAATATTTCCCGAGTTGAGCTCAAATTACCCGGTTGTATTTTCGCTCTTAGTTTACTTATCGAACTTACATTGTTTTGCCTATGTATCGAGACTTGGGGATTCTTACTTAACAGTTGGTATCATCAAAACCTATTACATGATGTTCCTAACACTTGGGAGTCCATTGGCTGGAAGGCTTAGGACGTATAGTTACAGATCACAAGAATTTAACGATGGAATTTGTTTATAAGGGACAACCAATAAAATTGGTGGGCACTTCTACACCTACTGCCTCGAATATCTCCTGCCACCAACTGACAAGGTTGCAACAAACTAACGGTATAGCTCAATATCTCCTTCTAATTGTCAATCCATGCAATTCCTTACCTGAAGAAAAAAACCATCCTACCATACAGAAACTCCTAGACCAATTTCCCGATATCTTTAGTATTCCTACATGGCTGCCACCTAACCGAACCTTAGACCACAAAATTAACCTCCTACCTCACGCATGTCCAGTTAACGTCAAACCATACCGCTACCCTCATTTCCAAAAAGACGAAATTGAAAAACTCGTCCAAGACATGCTACGAGAACAAATCATCCAACCGTCCACTAGCCCTTTTTCATCCCCAGTTTTATTGGTCTGAAAGAAAGATGGGACTTGGAGGTTCTGCATTGATTATCGGGCTCTTAACGCTGTCATTGTTAAGGATCGATTTCCTATGCCAACGGTTGATGAATTGCTCGACGAACTACATGGTGCAGTAATATTTTCCAAATTGGACTTACGTAGCGGATATTTTCAAATCCGTGTTCACCCACCTGACATTCCTAAAACCGCTTTCAGAATTCACGAAGGTCACTATGAATTTCTCGTGATGCCCTTTGGCCTCACCAACGCCCCAGCAACCTTTCAAGCTACTATGAACACTGTTTTCCACCCGTACTTGCGAAAGTTTGTTTTGGTATTTATAGATGATATTCTCATCTATAGTCGCTCCCTTCCGGATCATGTCCAACATCTTCGCATTGTTCTAGAAACACTACGCCAACACCAGTTTTATGCAAAGCTCTCCAAATGTAGTTTTGGACAACGCCAACTTGAATACCTAGGCCATTTTGTGTCTAGCGAAGGAGCTCATGTGGATCCAGCAAAAGTACAAGCTGTAATGGATTGGCCACGACCATCGACGGTGACCGAAGTACGGGGTTTCCTCGGCCTTACTGGCTATTATCGGCGATTTGTCCAAGGATATGCTGCCATTGCCAGCCCTTTAACCGAGTTATTAAAAAAAGGGGGGATGTCATGGGGATCAGCCGCAGAAGAGTCGTTCCAACGATTAAAAAAAGCTATGACTAAGGTTCCTGTACTACGTCTTCCAAACTTTGATATGCCCTTCACCGTGGAGACGGATGCTTCTGGGAGTGTAGTTGGTGCCATTCTAACCTAGGAAAACCATCCCATTGCATATTTCAGTAAAAAACTCCCACCCCGCTACCAAGCTGCCTCGGCCTACAGTCACGAAATGTACGCTATCACTACGGCGATTCGACGTTGGCGACCTTATTTGCTAGGGCGACCCTTCACGGTCGTGACCGATCACAAAAGCTTGAAACAATTAATATCTCAAACTATTCAGACTCCGGAACAACAAAGGTGGCTTACCAAATTGTTGGGCTTCGAGTTTACAATTGAGCGCAAACCAGGTGCAGAAAATAGTGGTCCGGATGCGTTGTCACGGTGGACTAAAGAAGCGACGACTAATTTAATGTCTATTACTATCACCACCACCACGTTTTTATCCGATCTTAAAGAGGCATTGCATGGTGACCCAGTTGCACAAGATATCATTACCTCACTACGCACAAGTGGTGTGGTTGACGTGGGCTTCTCCTTCCAAAATGGAATTTTATATTTTCATGGAAAAATATATGTTCCAACAGGGAAGGGCATGAGACAACACTTGTTAGAATTATTCCATAGCTCATTGTTGGGCGGTCATTCCAGAGAACAGAAAACATACACCAGACTGGCAGCTTCTTTTTATTGGCCGGCGATGCGTAAGGACACCCAGCAGTATATCAAGCATTGTTCCGTGTGTCAACAAATCAAACCCGAAAACTTTTGCCCAAGGGATTATTACAACCACTACCAATTCCTTCCCAGATTTGGGAAGACATTTCTATGGACTTCATCATATCTTTACCATCGTCTTGTGGAAAAACTGTTATTTGGGTAATTGTCGATCGATTGTCTAAATATGGGCATTTTTGTGCCTTACTAGACGGCTTGTCAGCCCCTAAATTAGCTGAATACTTTGTTCGTGAATACGTTCGGCTCCATGGGTTCCCCCGTTCCATAGTCTCTGACCGTGATCATTTGTTCATTAGTCTGTTTTGGAAGGAACTCTTTCGGTTGCAAGGAACAAATTTGAAGCCTAGCACAGCTTTGTTAGGAACATAATGTATTAGGTTTTGATGATACCAAAAATGTAATTCAGAATCTCCTAAAGTCTCGAAAGATAGGAATCAATGTAAGTTCGACAAGTAAACTAAGAGCGAAAATACAACCGGGTAACTTGAGCTCAACTCGGAAAATATTTAAGCTTGAGGTAAACTTGTATGAACATCTTAGAAGAATCGTGGTGTAATTTCATAGATAGATCAGTAGAAGGCACGAGACGACACTGGAGGAATAAGGGTCTGCGAGACATCAACTAAGTCTCGAGACATAAGCAGAGTTCGAGAGGTAGTACCTCTCGATACAACCATCCAGTTGGAGACATAAGCAGAGTTCGAGAGGTAGTACCTCTCGATACAACCATCCAGTTGGAGACATAAGCAGAGTTCGAGAGGTAGTACCTCTCGATACAACCATCCAGTTGGAGACATAAGCAGAGTTCGAGAGGTAGGACCTCTCGATACAACAATCCAGTTCGAGACATAAGCAGAGTTCGAGAGGCAGGACCTCTCGATACAACAATCCAGTTCAAGACATCATCTTTGGTCTCGATAAACTGACACTTCTCCAAAAGGTTAAATGACAGTCAGGAAGCATGAATAAAGTTTGGAGAAGAAGAATAACATGGAGATAAAATATTAAGGAGGTGCCAGAAGTGGATGCCACATCAGAATTCCACAACAAACGGAAAGAAGGTGCACTAATCCAAAGTCGGTCTTATTCCCTAGAACGAGGATCAATGGGAATTTAAAAAGAGTAACTTTTACCAAAAGTAGCAAGTGGAGCATGGACTCAAGAAAGTGGATTATGGAATATCCACTACCAAACAAAAGGTTCAAGTTACAAGACCACCACTCCATGAAAAATGCTGAAAAGATGCAAGTCCCATACACGGCATGGGAGACAAATTTCAAACGGAATAATTTTCCCTCCAACGGAATTATTCCTTAACTCTCATATAAAAAGGACGTGAAGACACAAGTTAAAAAAAGATAGAGGGGAAGAAGTCTTGGTCAGAAGAAGTGAGTTCATTCTGAAAATCTTAAGAGGTGTCTAATTCAAACGTTCAAGTGCTAGTGCTCAATCCGGAATATCATCCTGATATTCAAAACAGCGAGAAAACACATCTTAGTGTTTGAGAGAGTTACAAAGCTTAAACTGCTATACATCTAGAAGGTGACCGAAGCTGCTCTACATCGAAGTTGATTCAACGATAGCTTTTGGTCAGATTGGAGCTTGTTACACTCAACTGTGACAACCAAAGGTCCTTGCTTTGGATTAAGCAAGAAGAGGCGGAGTAACCTGGCAGCTGTCTAGTGAAGATCCTGAGGCTTGAGGCGGGCTTGGTGATCAAAGCTCAAGTGCTCGAGAGGTGGAGTAACTGGAAGCGGGGAGAAAAACCTGAGGAGAGGCGGAGTAACCTGGGAGCTGTCTTGTGAAGATCCTGAGGCTTGAGGCGGGCTTGGTGATCAAAGCTCAAGTGCTCGATAGGTGGAGTAACAAGAAGCGGGGCGAAAAACCTGAGGCTTGAGGCGGGCTTCGTGATCAAAGCTCAAGCGCTCGATATTGTACTAAAAAGGGAAGTTTTTGTGCAATCCTTCCAGGGAGTTTCTGGAAGAAGAGTGGACGTAGGCGGGTTGGCCGAACCACTTAAAAATCTCTCTTGCATTTACTTACTGCTTTTATCTCTCGCTAACCTCTCGATTGCACTACATATAAACACACCTCTCGAACTAACTCAAACTCGTGCTAACTAAAAGGGGATAACATTTCCGCTGCGCATAAAACTTTGTCTTCACCTCGTGAGGTATCGAACCTAAACATCCTAAGTTCAATACACACGAGAGGTCGAAAAGATTTGCAAAATCTTATACAAGTCTATTCACCCCCCCCCCTATAGACTTGTACCCCATCCCCTTGGGACCAACAATTGGTATCAGAGCAAGTTCTCTGATCGATATAAACCTTTGTTTATATTGCCTAGAGATCCTTCTTTGAAAAATCTTTTAAAAATTTTCAAAGCACGAGATAATTCTTCTAATATGGATAGCATGTTGTCGAGACATCTTCTCTTTGATCTTAGCAGGTTCGATGACTGGAAAACACGCATGCTTGCGTATCTATCAGCCCTCCATGATGAGATGGCCGAAGTTATAACATCTGGACCAGTCAAGATCATGATGGTAAACACGGCTGCTGAGCAAACCAGGGATACACCAAAGTATGTCCCCAAACCTAGGGAAGAATGGACAAGTGATGATAGGAAGAGAAACAACTTGGACAACATTGCCAAGGATATTCTCTTCAGAGCTATAGACGAAACCATCTTTCCAAAAGTAAGAAAGTGCAAAACGGCGAAAGAGGTATGGGATACTTTGATGTTAATTGGTGAAGGTGACGAACAGGAGAAGGAGAACAAGCTCACCGTGGCCATGAAGAAGTTCGAGGACTTCAAGATGAAGCCAGGGGAGAGCATCGACAGCATGGAATCTCGTTTCATGAAGCTATCAATAGAGATCAGTGATCTCGAGAAGGAGATTCCACAAAAGGAGCTAAACCTGAAGGTCCTACGAGGCCTTACCAAGGAGTGGGAAATGAAGGTGATCACAATGCGTGATCACAGGGATTTGAAGAACACCACAACCGACCAACTATTCAGAGATCTCAAAGCCTTCGAATTTGAGATGTTTCCAAGAGATGAGGACGTGGTGGACAGACGGAATGTGGCACTGGTTGCGGACCAACCAACCACCTCCTCAAGGTCAGATCCTAATCCCACTGATTTTTTATCTGACGAACAGTTTGCTTTCTTCATAAGAAAATTCAGGAAGTTCATGAAGAAGACACCGGAAAGCAATACAAGTTCACCTTCCTCCTCAAGAAGGAAAAATGAGAAATACACATCCAGAGGAATGGAGGAAGAAGATCAAGGTCTATGCTACAACTGCAGGAGACCGGGGCACTTCAAGGCTGACTGTCCTTACCCTAAGGTAAGCAAGTATCAAGGCCTAGAATGTAGGAACTCCAGGAGAAAGGAGGAACCTAAAGAGAAGCCAGCACAAAGTGGCTTCAAGGGAGATACAAAGAAACATCTGCGCAGAAAGGCGCTTGTTGCTGAGGAACTCGAGAGAACAATCGAGGAGTCCGAGACGTCGAGCTCCAGTGAAAGCAGCAGCAGCTCAGAGGATGAGAGGGGGCTCATCTGCTTATACACCGAGGAAGAAGAGAATCAATGCCTAATGGCCATTGACAATGAGGTAACCTCTACTTCCACATCTCGCTGCTCTACTTCTACCTCTCGTTGTTCTTCTTTCAGAAGCGATGAAGATCCCTTTGAGATGCTTGAAACATTTAAAAGGGATCTCGCAGTCGCTAATAGCACTCATGCCAAAATCAGGGAAGAAAACAGCAAGCTAACCGCTGAAAGAGATATGCTTAAGAACGTCTCGAAAGAGAATTCAGAGCTAACTCTCAAAGTAAGTGAGTTAGAAGCTAAAGTAATCCAACTGACTGAAGAGTGCAAAACTCGAGAGATCACAGAAAATGATCTTAGAAAGGTTATAGCATCATACTCTAATTCCTCCAAAGCTATGGAGAAAATGGTGAATGATCACAGACCTACAAGTGATAGAACCGGTCTAGGGTTCCATCGAGACCATCTCTCGAGAAATAAACAGACCAACGGTTTGGGAACTTCAAGAAATGGAGGATCTCAACCCAAACCAAATAAAGGTCATAAAGGACCAACAGAAAAGACCAGAGTAGCTATTCATAAACCGTCCCTATACACCAGCAATGGAAAGTATAGGAAAGCTACGAAGAATGGCCGGGTAAACAATATCGAGAGATCACCTTGCTATCTCTCGCAAGGCCATTCCAAGTACAAAAAGAGCTACATTCCATATAATGCGCCTCAAGGCAAATATGGAAGGTCTGAGATCCACATAGTTAGGAACTCACGGATGGAGAAAGGCAGACTCTATCCATCTAGTGAGAATTGGTCATCGAATCACAATTTCTGGAAGAAACCTCACTTTCAGCTATTTCACATGACCAAACAGCGTATGAAAGGCATGGTGCATAAGCCGGTCGAAAAGTCTCTACCTAAGTTGATTTATGCACCAAAGAGGCCTAAAACTTTTGCTAGCATTCCTTATGATTATCAAACGTACAATGGCTACATTGCGCCTAGGCCTGGAATAATGGGCACAAGGTATAAATGGATGCCTAAACTCACTAACCCACCAGGACCCAAAGTTTGGGTACCTAAACTTGCTTAATTTCCTTGCAGGACACCAGGGACGTGTGGTTCATTGACAGTGGATGTTCGAGACATATGACGGGAAATCTAACACTGCTAGAGAACATCCAACCTATCGAAGGTCCCTTGGTGACATTTGGCGACAACGAGAAGAAGGGACGCACAAAAGCTGTTGGTGAAATTCAAAAGAATGAGCTGGTTATTAAGGGAGTATCCTACGTCGAAGGGCTCAAGTTCAATCTCCTTAGTACAAGCCAGTTCTGTGACAAAGGCTACAAGGTTGTCTTCACCAAAAGCAAATGTCAGATTATGAGCGAGGAATCTCTCGAAGTCGTCTTGGAAGCAGCAAGGAAAGGAAACATGTACATAGTGGATTGGAGGTCTGCAAAACCATCCCTATGTATGCTAGCAAGGAGCAAGGAAGATTTATGCTGGGATTGGCATAGTAAGCTTAGTCATCTGAACTTCAAGACTATCAACAAGCTTACTAAGAGGAACCTAGTGGAAGGACTGCCCAAAGTGACGTTTCGAAAGGATAAAATTTGTGAGGCATGTCAACGTTGCAAACAGATCAAATCCTCCTTCAAGAGCAAAGCCGAGACATCATCCACTAGACCATTAAGTCTTCTTCACATGGACTTATTTGGCCCAGTGGATCCACCCAGCATAAAGGGAAAGAAGTACACTCTTGTGGTAGTAGATGACTACACAAGATTCACATGGACCGTGTTCTTAACCAAGAAAAGTGAGACAAAAATTGCCCTGCCAAATCTCTTGAAGCAAGTTCAAGTTGAAAAGGATGTCTCGATACTAAAGATCCGGTCAGATCAAGGTGGAGAGTTCATAAATCAAGTAATCGAGAGCTACTGCAACGAGAACGGGATTCATCATCAACTGTCAGCTGCTCGAACGCCTCAACAGAACGGGGTTGCTGAAAGAAGGAATAGAACTCTCAAAGAAGCCGCAAGGACCATGCTCTCACAAGCCAACATATCACAAGGATTTTGGGCAGAAGCAATCAACACAGCGTGCTATACCCAAAATCGGTCCTTGATCGTGAAAGGAGTTGGAAAGACTCCATATGAGTTGTGGAATGGAAGAAAACCGAATGTAAGCCACTTCCACACATTCGGGTGCAAATGCTATATCCACAACAATGGGAAGGCTCAACTAAGAACTTTTGAAGAAAAGGCAGATGATGGAGTATTTCTGGGATACTCATCGACAAGCAAAGCATTCAGAGTCTTCAACAAGCGGAGTTTGGTGGTTGAAGAGTCCATACATGTTACCTTTGATGAAAGGGCATCGACAGATCAACCATCAAAGACAACGGAAGCAGCTGAGGAAGATCAGCCAGAGTCTATCGAGAGATCAAACTTACCTCTCGAAGACAAGCAGTCGATAGTTCGAGACGTAGCGGAACTCCAGTCAGAATCAGATGATGAAGAGTCTACCAAGAAGAAAGCTCCTAACTCAGTTGATCAAATCCAGATCATAGATGTTCAACCCACATCTCAACCTTCAACGGAAGCATCAACTGAGGAGCCACAACCCAACCTAAGATGGTTGAAGAGTCACCCTGCTGATCAAGTGATTGGAGATGTACGTGACAGAGTTCAAACCAGATCAGCATACAGAGAAAGCATGTTTGCTTGCTTTCTATCTCAAATAGAGCCTAAGGTGATCGATGAGGCTCTATGTGATCCAGATTGGGTGCAAGCCATGCAAGAGGAACTTCATCAGTTTGAACGGAACGATGTTTGGGAACTAGTTCCGAGACCTCATCATCAGAATGTCATTGGTACAAAGTGGGTTTTCAGAAACAAGATGAATGAGGATGGAGTTATTGTTAGGAACAAGGCCAGACTTGTTGCCAAAGGCTACTGTCAGGAGGAAGGAATAGATTTTGATGAAACCTTCGCTCCAGTGGCACGTCTCGAAGCCATACGCATCTTTCTCGCATATGCCGCCTTCAAAGACTTTAAGGTATATCAAATGGATGTCAAGAGCGCTTTTCTGAACGGACTTCTCGAAGAAGAGGTGTACGTTGAACAACCTCCGGGTTTCTTGAAGGACGTGGGAGCTGACAAAGTATACAAATTAAAGAAGGCACTTTACGGCTTAAAACAAGCTCCGAGAGCTTGGTATGATACCTTATCCTCTTTTCTACTTCAGTGTGGGTTCACCAAAGGCCTAGTGGACAAAACATTGTTTAGAATTAAGGATGGGGATCACATCTTATTGGTGCAAATCTATGTGGACGATATCATTTTTGGAAGCACCAATCCAGACTTGTGCGAGAAGTTCTCCAGGTTGATGAAAGGGAAGTTCGAGATGAGCATGATGGGAGAACTAAACTACTTCCTTGGATTACAAGTGAGACAGCTTAAGGAAGGTATCTTCATCAATCAGGAGAAATACACCAAGGATCTGCTCAGAAAATACAATATAGAAGGGAAATCCTCAGTCAAAGTACCCATGGGAACCTCTCTACGTATCGATGTCGACAGTGAAGGTCGAGAGGTCGATCAAACTACATATCGAGGTATCATCGGATCTCTTCTCTATTTAACTGCTAGTAGACCAGATATATCCTTTGCAGTAGGTGTATGTGCTAGATTTCAGGCAAGTCCTAAGGAAAGTCACTTAAATGCATCTAAAAAGATTCTTAGATATCTCAAAGGTACGCAAAGTGTTGGACTTTGGTATTCGAGAGGTGGATCTTTCGAACTAATGGGTTATTCAGATGCGGACTTTGCCGGTTGTAAAATAGATCGAAAGAGCACATCAGGGACATGTCAGTTTCTAGGTGGAAGACTTGTCTCATGGTTTAGCAAGAAACAGCATTCGATAGCTACAAGCACCGCTGAGGCAGAATATGTAGCAGCTGGAAGTTGCTGTGCTCAGGTTTTATGGATGAAGCAACAACTACTGGATTATGGTGTTGAATGTAAAGAGGTTAAGATCATGTGTGACAACACAAGTGCCATAGCTATCACTCAGAATCCAGTGTTACATTCAAGAACAAAACACATTGATATCAAGTATCACTTCATCCGAGACCATGTTGAGAAAAAGGACATAACTTTGGAATACGTTGCAACGGAGGAGCAACTAGCAGATATTTTCACAAAAGCATTGTGTGAAAATAGATTTTCTCAACTAAGGTTAGAATTGGGAATGATAGAATTGGGATGAATGGTCAAATCTTATCTTCTTGTATTTAGTGCCATGAACTATTTCGCATGTGAGGAGCGGTTTCATCAACTTTATGGCAGCTTTGAAGTTACACAAGCATTGAATGGTCATTCATATCACATCCCGTGACTCAACAGTGGTAACCTTTTTGGGCTATAAATAGAAGGGTTTTCTCATCAGTTTATGTCATCGACTTCTTCATGGAGAAGAAGAAAGGAAAAGACGATGTATCGTTTTGGTATAGAGGGAGAAAATCAGCAACGAAGTCCAAAGACTTTCAAGGAGAGAACTATCCAGAATCAACGAAGGGTGAACAGATTGCGGAGCTTCCTAATAATCCAAGCCAGCATCCTATTCCCATCCAAGGTGAATGGATCCCCAAATACGAGGAGATCCACAACGATGGGATACTGGAGTCAGGAGAAGAGTCCCGTATAAGTGGGACTCCTACCGCTGCACATTCTGGAAAAGGACCTCCCTCAACCAAATGGAGAACCAAGGGAAAGGGAGATGAAGCCTGTGAGGAAGGCAGCAGCGGAGAGAAGAACAAGAAAGGGAGTAGCCACCCCTAGTTCTGTTATTAGAGAAATAGGACTTTAGATGGCTAGTTCCTGCTCTAACGATAGATTCCTATTAGGCTAACCAAGGCCAAACAAAAGTTTCTATGGAATCTATTAAGATATTGATTCATTTGTAATGTTTTCGAAAATCACTAAATGAACTTAAGGAAATGTTCCAAGTGATATCTTCTTTTGATGAATCAATCTTGTCTCCATATCGCAATCTGTGTTCGAAAGGTAGTTCGAGAGATACATGATCAGTTTGCCTGTCTGCGTTATGTCTCGAAAAAGGGTAGTTCGAGAGATCACTTCAAAAGATATCAAACTGACTATCTACGTATCTCTAAATGGAGGAATAAGGAGGGTTAGGGATCGATCACTCAGGTGGAAGATCCTTAATCACAGACATGCTCAAATGGAGGAATAAGGAGGGTTAGGGATCGATCACTCAGGGGGAAGATCCTTAACCACAGGAGTGCTTAGATGGAGGAATAAGGAGGTTTAGGGATCAATCACTCAGGGGGAAGATCCTTAACCACAGGAGTGCTTAGATGGAGGAATAAGGAGGGTTAGGGATCGATCACTCAGGGGGAAGATCCTTAACCACAGGAGTGCTTAGATGGAGGAATAAGGAGGTTTAGGGATCAATCACTCAAAGGGAAGATCTTTAAACTAGCAAAGTCGAGAGTTTACCTTCGAGAGGTAAAACAAATGAGTTCAACGGACATATGTGGGTTGGCTAATGTTGGGCATTAATGTTAGCCACGTGGTCTTCGGTTATTGACGGTTTTTCCGCTCTTAAAGGCATTATCTTAATAAGTGGGAACATGCCTATATAAATATCATCTCTTTATATCCCACTATCCAAAA
>NC_044916.1:11190433-11193215 GCF_003576645.1 Ipomoea triloba | reverse complement strand
TGGACATCCTCAAAATCCTCCACGCCATCTGGAACAACAACAAAATGGACTGGGCACATATCATCTTCAACTCTCTTCAACAGCAGGTGCAAAGCTCAGTCTCCAACATCAACCTGACGATCAGTAAAAAGGTTGGTTTCGGTTTTGTTGTTCAATATCTTCTAAGCTTGAAGGGCTTAGAACTGAGGGAAAGGCGAGAGATTCATCGGAATACCTATATGGGTAGGACGAAATCTCAAGCCTCAAAGGCTAAAGGTGTTAAGGGTGCACCTTCTCCCTCGAAGCCTAAGGGAAGGGGCAAAAGGAAAGCCCCAGCCAAGGAGAAGGAATCTGATGATGAGCCTCTGGATACCCTGGTCAAGAGGGTTGCCATTTCAAAGAAGGCTAAGAAAGCCAAAACCATCGCCATCACTCAGATTCGAGAGGTAACACCCTCAGTTATCCAAGTACCATTCGAAGACAGGGCACAAGCCCAGGGGGAACCTCAGGCTACACTGGCCACTGAGGTTGAGAGAGTGCCCCCTACCAGGTCTCTGTCAGAAGCTTTATCTGTTAGTCTACATGCTGGTGATAATGCTGAGGGTGCTGAGGAGTCTACTGACGAGCCTCGAGAGGAGGCTGGAGAGATTGAAGGTACTGGGATCAGTGATCCAATACAGACAGAAGTAGAGGAACCACGAGAGGTGGTTCGAGAGATAACATTGGAAGCTGCTTCGGCAACAGAAATCCTGTCTGCTAACTCTGATGAGCTAAATGCTGAAATCACTTCTCAGTTGGATCAACGTACTGAAAATGTGTCTAGCTTGGATGACTTCTCCAGAGTGCTTCGATGGATCAACTGGAGAACAAGTCCGATTGATCAACTGATTTCGAGAGCAGCAGATATGGTGGCTGAGGAGGACTTTGCTTTAAATTGGTTAAACCTCACTGCAATCCCAGCCAATGAACTTCTGAATCTTGCCCATGAGATGCACGTAACCAGGAGAAATCTTGGTCGATCTGACAAAGGAAAGGGCATAGCTGTTGATGCACAAGAAGCTGAAGCCGAGCCTGTAGTGGATCCTGAATTAGAAGCTAAATTTCAAGAGGATATCAGGCTCGCCACTGCATTATCCTTGGGACATCAAGTAGAGAATACGAGAGGTCCAGGAGAGACCTCTGGGATTGCTCGAGATGATTCTAAGAACCCAATACCAACAGCCGCAATCCCCTTGTCCCAAGTAAATTTCTCTACTCTGGACGAACAGGTAGTAGCTTCGAGAGGTGACTCCGAGACCTCTGAAGCACTTGAGGTTGCTCCCAACACTGTTCTTCTTTTGCCACCGCCTACGTCCACACCCTCGATTGACAACGATGAAGCTCAGATAGTTCGAGAGGGTGAAGTTCCGTTGCTCACACTGCCGGGTTTTCCTACTGCTCCTGAAATAATTATCATTCCAGACTCATCGGAGCAGACCGAAATGCAGTCCAATGAGCACTTAGAGCAGATTGCCCCAAGTCCTGCTGGTTCGAGAAGTACTGAGGAGGACGATGCGACCATCGAAGGTGGAAACCGGGAAGCACCTGTCGACACTTCGTCTCCAACCTCACCAGCAGATGACCAAGTTCCCAGCACTGGCTCGAGAAGTGACGCTGAGGGGGAAATTCTATTGGATGGAAACCGGGAAGCATCCAATACCGAAGAACCCTCCCCGGCTGATCCAATCTCAACAGTTGCTGAAGCTGAGGCTCCAGGTTCGAGAGGTGAAGAGCAAGAAGTGATCCATCCCTCAGGTGGAAACTGGGAAGCGCCTGACATGGAGCTACCTTTGAGCTCTGAACCCGGTGTCCCTGTGGCTCCTCAGACACTTAAGAGCTCTGAACCCGGTGTCCCTGTGGCTCCTCAGACACTTAATAGCTCTGAACCCGGTGTCCCTGTGGCTCCTCAGACACTTAATCGAGAGGTGCCCGGTGTCCCTGTGGCTCCTCAGACACTTAATCGAGAGGTGGACTCGCAACTGCAAGTTATGGGTGGAAATCTGGAAGCACCCAAGTCCCCTCCGAGAAAAGGTACTTCTCACTTCTCTTCTCCTACTTCTGACTATGATCAACAGGCCGAAGAAGTCTTCATTGGCGAAGTGCGTCAATTCATGGCTGATCAATCTCAGAAGATGGCTCAGCTCGAAAGGATACTCGCTGTTGTCCGCAATGCTGCAATCCCAAGGCCGTCATGCCGAACTTCTCGAACAGGCAGTATGGGCTGAGGATGCAGCACGGAAAGCCACTGATGAAGCTGCTGTAGCTCGAGCAGAGGCTGCAAGTGCGAGAGCTGAATTAGCCGAGATGCGAGCAGAGCTTCGAGCCTTCCAGTATTCCAGTGAACTTCGACAGGACATGATGAAAACACTACTCGATGATCTGTCGAACCAAGTGCCTGCCCAACTTCAAGCACTCTTCGAAGGTATGTCCATCCTCCTTTCCCGTACTGATGATGCCACCAAGGGGGAAAATAAAGGGAAAAAGGGGGAAAATACAACAGGCAAGAAAAGGGCAGCAAGTGAACCAGCTGGACCTCCTCCAAAAATTCCAAAATCATTGAGCAAACAACTGGAGGAAGCGAAAAGAGCAGAAATCTTAAGGGTCCAGCGTACACTGGAAATGGAGAAAAGGAGAGAAGAGGACAGAGAAAGGAGAAGAAGAAGACAAGAACAACAGTCAGAAGAAGAAAGAAAAATCGACTTTGTCATGACAAACTTTAAGTTTGGGAGCAGGGAAGATACTGAACAAAAACTGACTCTGGAGA
>NC_044916.1:11186211-11188051 GCF_003576645.1 Ipomoea triloba | reverse complement strand
GTTCTCTGATCGATATAAACCTTCGTTTATATTGCCTAGAGATCATTCTTTGAAAAATCTTTTGAAAATATTTTCAAAGCACGAAATAATTTTTAAAATGGACAGCATGTTGTCGACACATCTCCTTTTTGGTCTTAGCAGGTTCGATGACTGGAAAACACGCATGCTTGCGTATCTATCAGCCCTCCATGATGAGATGGCCGAAGTGATAACATCTGGACCAGTCAAGATCTTAATGGTAAACACGGCTGCTGAGCAAACCAGGGAAACACCAAAGTACATCCCAAAACCTAGGGAAGAATGGACAAGTGATGATAGGAAGAGAAACAACCTGGACAACATTGCCAAGGATATTCTCTTCAGAGCTATAGACGAAACCATCTTCCCAAAAGTAAGAAAGTGCAAAACGGCGAAAGAGGTATGGGATACTTTGATGTTAATTGGTGAAGGTGACGAACAGGAAAAGGAGAACAAGCTCACCGTGGCCATGAAGAAGTTCGAGGACTTCAAGATGAAGCCAGGGGAGAGCATCGACAGCATGGAATCTCGGTTCATGAAGCTATCAATAGAGATCAGTGATCTCGAGAAGGAGATTCCACAAAAGGAGCTAAACCTGAAGGTCTTACGAGGCCTTACCAAGGAGTGGGAAATGAAGGTGATCACAATGCGTGATCACAGGGATTTGAAGAACACCACAACCGACCAACTTTTCAGAGATCTCAAAGCCTTCGAATTTGAGATGCTTCCGAGAGATGAGGACGTGGTGGACAGACGGAATGTGGCACTGGTTGCTGATCAACCATCCACTTTGATGAACATTATTTTTATTCTCAATTTCAATAAATTATATTTTTTATTCTTATGCAATTTTTACTAATTATGTACCTACTTTTATTTATTTTAATAATTATTGTTGTTTGAGGTTTTATTATTATTATTATGTTATTTATTTATTTATTTATTATTATTATTAGTTTAGTTAATAAATCTTGACAGCCAATCAATTTAATCCGAGACTTGAAGACTCCTCTCTGCCAGTCGACCTAGTCACGCACGATATACGTCCGATGCGCGAAGGAGAATCACTAGGCAGTTGAGTCGTCAACGCGTCCGATTCTTGGGGAGATCCAATCGTTCAGCTGTGGATCGGAGAAACAGTTGAGGGCTTGAGCTGTATAAAAGGAGTGAATTTTCACATCATTGGGCATCATCAATTACCTCAGCATAGAGAACTGGTTTCCACCGGTGGTTTTACGGTAGCAATTTTCTTCCGGTCATAGCATATTCTTTTCGATCTTCCGTCTGTGAATCTGGTCAGCAACCCTCCTCCAACGAATTAATATCTGCCGACAAGCAGTCCAAATTTCACTACGGCGAAAGCAAGATTGAAACTTCAATTTTAATTTGCCGGCGGTGCTGCGAACCTAGGTTCATTCTTTCTTTCTTTTTGTTTTCTTAAATCTGCTTAGCCATAGCTTTTTGTTGGAATTTGTAATCCCTTGAAATTTTATTCATTTGAGAACTCTACTACTACTTGAATTACTATTAGTATTTTATTTGCAGTAGATTGAGCTTAATTAAGAGTTAATCACAAATTCTTTACTGTAATGGCTTGTTAATTTGTTAGTCTAGGGATATGATGATATTGCCATGACATCTATGTATTAGTTTATGTTTAATCTTGCCAATTAACTAAGTTTTATCTTATAATTTGGGTTGCGATTAATTAAGTTGAATTTGGCCAGTTTAGCTTTTTTTAGTCTGTTTGAGAGAATTATTAAGTACACATCAATGCTTAGTAATTTAATGCTCTGTAAGATAAAAAGATAAATAGTTTAGT
>NC_044916.1:11183097-11184374 GCF_003576645.1 Ipomoea triloba | reverse complement strand
ATCAGCGATCTCGAGAAGGAGATTCCACAAAAGGAGCTAAACCTGAAGGTCCTACGAGGCCTTACCAAGGAGTGGGAAATGAAGGTGATCACAATGCGTGATCACAGGGATTTGAAGAACACCACAACCGACCAACTTTTCAGAGATCTCAAAGCCTTCGAATTTGAGATGCTTCCGAGAGATGAGGACGTGGTGGACAGACGGAATGTGGCACTGGTTGCTGATCAACCATCCACTTTGATGAACATTATTTTTATTCTCAATTTCAATAAATTATATTTTTTATTCTTATGCAATTTTTACTAATTATGTACCTACTTTTATTTATTTTAATAATTATTGTTGTTTGAGGTTTTATTATTATTATTATGTTATTTATTTATTTATTTATTATTATTATTAGTTTAGTTAATAAATCTTGACAGCCAATCAATTTAATCCGAGACTTGAAGACTCCTCTCTGCCAGTCGACCTAGTCACGCACGATATACGTCCGATGCGCGAAGGAGAATCACTAGGCAGTTGAGTCGTCAACGCGTCCGATTCTTGGGGAGATCCAATCGTTCAGCTGTGGATCGGAGAAACAGTTGAGGGCTTGAGCTGTATAAAAGGAGTGAATTTTCACATCATTGGGCATCATCAATTACCTCAGCATAGAGAACTGGTTTCCACCGGTGGTTTTACGGTAGCAATTTTCTTCCGGTCATAGCATATTCTTTTCGATCTTCCGTCTGTGAATCTGGTCAGCAACCCTCCTCCAACGAATTAATATCTGCCGACAAGCAGTCCAAATTTCACTACGGCGCAAGCAAGATTGAAACTTCAATTTTAATTTGCCGGCGGTGCTGCGAACCTAGGTTCATTCTTTCTTTCTTTTTGTTTTCTTAAATCTGCTTAGCCATAGCTTTTTGTTGGAATTTGTAATCCCTTGAAATTTTATTCATTTGAGAACTCTACTACTACTTGAATTACTATTAGTATTTTATTTGCAGTAGATTGAGCTTAATTAAGAGTTAATCACAAATTCTTTACTGTAATGGCTTGTTAATTTGTTAGTCTAGGGATATGATGATATTGCCATGACATCTATGTATTAGTTTATGTTTAATCTTGCCAATTAACTAAGTTTTATCTTATAATTTGGGTTGCGATTAATTAAGTTGAATTTGGCCAGTTTAGCTTTTTTTAGTCTGTTTGAGAGAATTATTAAGTACACATCAATGCTTAGTAATTTAATGCTCTGTAAGATAAAAAGATAAATAGTTTAGTTGTCTTAT
>NC_044916.1:11177521-11182097 GCF_003576645.1 Ipomoea triloba | reverse complement strand
GGGGGGTGCTTTACGTCTTAAACTTCATAAGATCCAATTATCTTTCCATATGACAAATATCTGTATAAATGACAAACTGACAAAGTGCCCTTTATCTTTCAGTTTAGATGGAAGTCGAAAAGAATCAGAAGATGCTTATATGAAACAATAGAAATGATTTGTGAAGTATTTAACAACTAAAACTTCTGATAGAAGCTAGATCAGCATCTATTTAACATTACCTTGAAATTTTCAGATGAAGCAGTATAAAAACACATGCGACGAAGATAAATGAAGTGCCAACACAAATATAGGCCATCCCAAGGAAGTTATTCTGGCCTCCCAACCAGTTAGATGTTGAAAGAACAAGTTTCTTCCGTCCACCAAAACTGTAAGTATTATAGTTGTTCACAAGCTTCACAACTATTACATCACCTGCATCTAAATCTTCTTCAATCCTTCCATATAACTTTCGGAAGGTCGGGAGGGCAGCAGTTCTCATCCATACAATAAGATCCTCCTGATCACTTAGCTAATTGATGCATTAAAGTCAAACACAAAAAAGAAGCGGGTAAAAATCATGAATTAAATGAATAAGCAACAATATATAGAATGATATGAAGCAAAACAATTTAATTAAAACGCTATGTTGACTGTTTAGATGAAACTACTAAGGTTTCAATTGACAACAAAACTTATTTAGTGTCACTCACTACTTAATGGACATCCTGAGAACATACAATATGATATTTTTAGTTCATACTGTTTCTATACAAAATGTTGAGAACATACAATATGATATTTTTAGTTCATACTGTTTCTATACAAAATGTGCATTATGATGGGAGTATAAAAGAAAATATGTCAGTATTCTAAACTTCAACCTAACTGTTTTAAGTAATAGAAATTAGATGCCAATCAGATTTTGGTTACACCAATGAGTACTAAGTGCTTCTTTGGTTCAGCTAGCCTTAGAAAAAAGAGCTTCTTGAATGAAGAAGCTTTATCCAGCCTTAGAAACAAGTTTGCACTTTGTTTGGCCCAGAGCCTGATTTTCGGAGTAGATAAGCTCCAAACTGGGGCTTGGGGATGGATACTAAAGGGGCTTTTTCACAATTTCTATTGCAGAGTCTCCAAAATATTATATATGTTTAGCTGATAGTTAATTGATTGTTGAGCATCAAAGTTAAATCTTACAGGAATGCTGGGATCTAACTTCGCACCACCAATTAAAGACCCATTCTGAAAGTTAAATGGATACACATGCTTCCCAAATTTGTGATCACGGTCACTCCTCCATGCAATGTTCTTTCTGTTAACTTTTAATTCATCAACCCCACGGGAAAAGTTATATGTGTCATTAAACAAGCTCCATGCAATCAGACCACAAGGAACAATTGGTAGACCATTATTTGTGTCCTCAGGTTTGCAAGAGCCTGTAGTGTTATATCTCAATCCATGTAACAGCTGTTGATCACTTCTGCTTTTTACATACCTAGATTAAGATTTAAAGCTGAGTCAAAACCCAAAATACATGGTAAATTAGACAAAAAGAAATAAGTAAACGGAAAAGAAAGGAAGAGAGCAGAAGAAAGGGAGAATATAAACATGAAAAATTACAAGGAACTTCATATATAACTGCAGGGAAATTTTTGCGTCATATATTAATCTGGGGAAGTTCAATCTGCTTGGGACAAGAAATAAAGCAAGAACACAGTCAACGTTCTGGCATTGAATTCCAATCTAATCCTTTTCATGCTTCATTCGGGAACTTTAAACTTCCACTCCCTAGTCAACTTTAATTCCTTCTTAAGAACATGGTTCTCATTAACATGAAAAATTGGGATTTTTTTAATGTTCTTGTTTGTAATTATTATTATTATTATTATTATTATTATTATTATTATTATTTCCACAAGTATGCTCTGTTTAAAATCACGGGCATCAAATGACCCCCTTCTTCATAATGAACAATTAATACAACAGAGAGCAAGACAAAATTGATGGCCACATTCACATGCCCCTCCATCAACCAACGTACAATAGTCAACAATCTCTTCCCTGAATCCTAGTGGAGGATTATATGATTGAGCCCATTTCCTTATCATGATGGTGTTGGGTGTTTAAGACATTGGACCATTGGATGAATATCATGATATTGTCTTTCTAAATTTGCAGAAGTTTATCTTCTTTTTTAACCCTTTTTTTCCATACCAAGGGTAATGTCTTTTTCCATATTTCTTGAATTATTAAATTTTTTTGAATTTCAATTCAATTGGAAATTCCAATTCAAGTCTTTCTGTGATTCCAATTTCCAACATATACCAAAGACATCGAATATAATGTAAACACCCATTGGTTCCTGTAGAAAAGCTCACCTTCTGTGGTTTTGGTAGTAGTTATCAAGCTGATAATAAATGTAAATTGGAGCCTTCATGTGCTTAGGCACCTGTGATGGGAAAATGCAAACCAAAAGTACAATAAATATCATCTAATATCCAAGAAACATTCGGCTAGTATGCATATATAGTTATATATTTAAAATAACGTTACAAAGAAATGCTACCTTTAAGTACCGGGTACAATTTTTGGGAACTGAGTCATCTACGATATATGCTGCTTTAGTATTTCTAAATGGTACAGGTATACACTCAGTATCATATCTGTCCACTATCTCAACAACCTGCAATGCAACTTAATTAATCCTTCAAGGAAGACAAGCAATAACTGAATAGACCAAGAAGAATTAATATCACTCAATGTGAAAAAAAAAAATAAAAATTATTACACTCCGTGAAGCGTGAAGAAAGAGAAACCCCATGGGAATAAAGATAATTCCTGTGATGAAAAATGTTGAAATGACCTGCAAAGAAGGTACAACACAGGATAGCTCAAGTAACTCGCATGAGTTAAAAAAGCTGGTAAAGTGGAGCTGCCAGCAGAGCTTTGCGCTTGCTTACCCATTTTGGTGTTAGAACAGGTTTACAGGCTGGGAGATCTTGTTGAGTAAACTGGTACAGAGCTGCAAGTTGTGGATGGAGTTAGTGTTCAAATTTGTACAAGATCATACTTTCAATAAAGAAACAAAATTAAGACAACCAACTTTGATCAATGACTTGTGGTGAAAAATCATATCGTTTGCAATTCATTAAAAAATACCAACTTCATATTCTACTAAAGTTTCAACACATGAAATGACCACAAAGGTCCATATGACCACCAGTTATCAGTGAATTTGCCAAAATAAACAAGGCACTAAATTCTTGATCACTATATCCACTATATACATACATATGTAAAGTGTGATACAGAATGGTATTAGTTCTTCAAAGTCAGTCTCCTCCTTTTATACAGCATGAAATTGGTATTAATATGATCTTCAGGCTTCACACATTTAATGGTTAGCAGATAATGTCATTCGCAAACCATTCAAATTGACAGTTCATAATAATTTTGTAATTTACTCAAACTACTTTGACATTGATTCTAACAAATTTATTTTTCAAATGTTCAAAAGTAGACAGAAACAAAAGGAGCTCAAGGATCTAAAAATGCTTGCCTTTTCTCCAGCCTCGTCGAGCAACTGCCGAGGAACTACTTGGTCTCTCCTGCTCCATTCAAGGGAATACAAAAAAAATTACCTGAAAAAAACTTCAGAAACTGAAATAAATTCGAAGAGTACAAAATCTTAGCTCAAAACCTTACATCACAACAACACCAAACAGAAAATGATGATTTTTTTTTCCCTAAAATCTCTGATAGAGAAGAATCAGGATTGAGTTTTCACCTGAAATGAAATTGTAACGATTCGTAAGAAATGCGATTTGAGATTCGGAAGATGGGGCGAACAAGGGTTCAAGTATGGAATTTCAAAAGAGCGATTGCTTCTGATTGAGGAAAAGCACTCTGCACTGTTTGTATTCATATAAACACACGGATCATCTGTATACACTTCCACCGCAGAGGTTCAACGTCAAATGCAAAAGAACGATTGCTTCTGCAGGGGTTTCCATGATTCTCAAAGTATTGGGGAATTTGAGATATTATTAGAAAGTTTAGGGGGTGCATGTAATTATCTGGAAAATTTTGTAGTAAAACATAACGGGTCAACGGCGAATAGGAAGCTTATTTGGGTCGGATTAGATTAGGCCCGACAGCCCATTAGATTTACTTACCAATGGGCCTTGAATTCAGCAAAAGCTTGCTTCAAAGGTTGCTCTATTAGTTAAAAAAGCGATCCAAAAGGATAGCTATTAGTTGTGGTGGGTAACCCTCGCAAATTATGCTGCGGACCCAGGTCCACCTTGCAAGGTGGACCTGGGTCCAAAATTACGTCATTTTGTCTTCTTCTTTTTTAAAAAAAATAGTAAACATATTGCTGAATATAGAGTTGTCCAAAAATGTGTGAATGTAGAGATTTCAAAGTGTGAATGTAGAGTATAGAAATCGTGAATGTAGACTTATGATTGTGCGAATGTAGAGTTGCCTAAAAATGTGTGCATGTGGAGGTTTCAAATTGTGAATATGGAGTATAGAAATCGTGAATGTAGAGTTATGCATGTGTGAATCTGTAATAGAGTTAAGAAGTTCTAGCAAC
>NC_044916.1:11140155-11176521 GCF_003576645.1 Ipomoea triloba | reverse complement strand
ACCCTCTCTGGCTGACCCTATCTCCACAGTCGCTGAAGCTGAGGCTCCAGGTTCGAGAGGTGAGGAGCAAGAAGTGATCCATCCCTCAGGTGGAAACTGGGAAGCGCCTGACATGGAGCTACCTTCGAGCTCTGAACCCTGTGTCCCTGTGGATCCTCAGACAATAAATCGAGAGGTGGACTCGCATCTGCAAGTCATGGGTGGAAATCTGGAAGCACCCAAGTCCCCCCCGACAAAAGGTACATCTCGATCCTCATCTCCTACTTCTGACTATGATCAACAGGCCGAAGAAATCTTCATTGGCGAAATGCGTCAATTCATGGCTGATCAATCTCAGAAGATGGCTCAGCTCGAAAGAATACTCGCTATGGTCCGCAATGCTGCAATGCCTGCTGCTGGCACAAGTGAATCCCAAGGCCGTCATGCTGAACTTCTCGAACAGGCAATATGGGCCGAGGATGCAGCACGGAAAGCCACTGATGAAGCCGCTGTAGCTCGAGCAGAGGCTGCAAGTGCGAGGGCTGAATTAGCCGAGATGCGAGCAGAGCTTCGAGCCTTCCAATGTTCCAGTGAACTTCGACAGGATGTGATGAAGGCCATACTCGATGACCTGTCGAACCAAGTGCCTGCCCAACTTCAAGCAATCTTCGAAGGTATGTCCATCCTCCTCTCCCGTGCTGATTATGCCAACAAGGGGGAAAAGAAAGAGAAAAAGAAGGGGGAAACAACGGGCAAGAAAAGGGCAGCAAGTGAACCAGCTGGACCACCTCCAAAAATACCAAGAATCATGAGCAAAGCAGTGGAGGATGCTAAACAGGCAGAAAACCTAAGGGTCCAGCGTACACTGGAAATGGAGAGAAGGAGAGAAGAGGACAGAGAAAGAAGAAGAAAAAGACAAGAACGACAGTCAGAAGAAGAAAGGAAGATAGATCTTCTCATGACAAACTTTAAGTTTGGGAACAGAGAAGACACTGAACAAATTCTGACTCTGGAGATATTCAAGCTTCTGAAAATCACTGGGATATCTACACACAGCAATATGTCTCCAGAAGAATGCATTGCCTGGTGGAAAGATGGAGTAATTGATGGTGAGTTCGTGGGGGAAGCCTACAGGAACTACAGGCATCTAGATGTCACAGATGAATACTTAAGCCTGGTAAATCCGAAAGACCCCATCAAGACACGAGAAGCCATTAACAAGAAAAGGAAAGCCAACGAAAAGTAAGCTCTCATGGTCCAAACTCCATCTCATTTCAATGTATTGATATCTATGTTGTTCTTGGTCTTATTTCTTTCAATCCTGTCTACTAAACTCTACTTTGTAAACATTCCCTTCTTATAATCATATATATCTTTTGCTGGGGGTGTTGCGTGAGTTATATTATTCATAGTTTAGTAGAGTATGTTGTCAAACTTACCATATGCGCTGAAAAATAAAATCCTTGTTAATTCTTTCTATCAAATCAGCCATATAGAGTAAGTATAAGTGTTGGCATCATCAAAAAGGGGGAAATTGTTAGGAACATCATGTAATAGGTTTTGATGATACCAACTGTTAAGTAGAAATCCCCGAGTCTCGACGCATAGGCAAAACGCTGTAAGTTCGACAAGTAAACCAAGAGCGAAAATACAACCGAGTAACTTTGAGCTCAACTCGGAAAATATTTAAGCTTGAGGGAAATTTGTTTGAACATCTTAGAAGTCTCGTGTATTGTAATCATATAGACAGATCAGAAGAAGGCATGGGACAACACTGGAGGAATAAGGGTCTGCGAGACATCAACTAAGTCTCGAGACATAAGCAGAGTTCGAGAGGTAGGACCTCTCGATACAGTTATCCAGTTCGAGACATAAACAGAGTTCGAGAGATAGACCTCTCGATATTTGAGTTCGAGACATCAAGCGATCAAGATATCAACCTTGGTCTCGATACACTAACAATTCTCCAACAAAGCTGAATGACGGTCATACTTAAAGTTTGGAGAAGAAGAATATCATGGAGATGGAATAATGAAGAGGTGCCGAACGTGAAGATTTCAAAATGGGCGGAAATGGATGACACGTCAGATTTCCACCACAAACGGTCAAAAGGTGCACCAATGCTGAAATGGTCTGATTCCCTACAATCAAGGAATAATGGGAATATAAAAAGAGTAACTTTTACCAAAAGACAAAATTGGAGCATGGACTCAAGAAAAGTGAACTANTATAAGGACGTAAAGACACAGAAGGGGGAAAAGAAAAAAAAAGGAGTTAAAAAGAAAAGAGATTCGAAATTCTTAAGAAGTGTCTGTCTAAAACGTTCAAGTGCAAGTGCTCAACTTGGAATATCATCCTGATATTCAAAACAGCGAGAAAACACATCTTAGTGTTTCAAGAGAGTTACAAAGCTTAAACTGTTATACATCCAGAAGGTGACCGAAGCTGCTCTAAATCGAAGTTGATTCAACGATAGCTTGTGGTCAGATTGGAGCCTGTTACATTCAACTGTGACAACCAAAAACACCTTGCTTTGGATTAAGCAAGAGAGGTGGAGTAACCTGGCAGCTGTCCGAGTGAAAGAAACCTGAGGCTTGACGCGGGCTTGGTGATCAAAGGTCAAGTGCTCGAGAGGTGGAGTAACAAGAAGCGGGGCGAAAAACCTGAGGCTTGAGGCGGGCTTCGTGATCAAAGCTCAAGCGCTCGATATTGTACTAAAAAGGGAAGTTTTTAGTGCAATCCTTCCAGGGAGTTTCTGGAAGAAGAGTGGACGTAGGCGGGTTGGCCGAACCACTTAAAAATCTCTCTTGCATTTACTTACTGTTTTTATCTCTCGCTAACCTCTCGATTGCACTGCATATAAACGCACTTCTCGAACTAACTCAAACTCGTGCTAACTAAAAGGGGATAACATTTCCGCTGCGCATAAAACTTTGTCTTCACCTCGTGAGGTATCGAACCTAAACATCCTAAGTTCAATACACACGAGAGGTTGAAAAGATTTGCAAAATCTTATACAAGTCTATTCACCCCCCCCCCTCTAGACTTGTACCCCATCCCCTTGGGACCAACATAAATTTCATGATTAAATCTCGAGTATACTTGGCTTGATTAATGAAAATGCCTTCTATCATTTGCTTAACTTGAAGGCCCAAGAAGTAGTTCAATTCACCCATCATACTCATTTCAAACCTATTTTGCATAAGCTTTGAAAATTTCTCACACAAAGAATTATTAGTACTACCAAATATAATATCATCAACATATATCTGTACTAATAAGATATGTTCACCAACTTGAATTCTAAATAGGGTTTTATCAACTAGGCCCTTAGTGAATCTACAACTAATTAAGAACATTGATAAGGTATCATACCAAGCTCTAGGTGCTTGTTTTAAACCATACAATGCCTTCTTTAATTTATAGACTTTGTCACCTTCGCCTTTTACCTTAAAACATGGGGGTTGTTCCACATAGACTTCTTCTTCGAGTAGTCCATTTAGGAACACACTTTTGACATCCATTTGGTAAATGATGAAGTCTTTCTGTGCGGCATAGGCTAGAAAAATTATTATGGCTTCAAGTCTTGCTACTGGTGCAAAAGTTTCATCAAAATCTATTCCTTTTTCTTGCAAATATCCTTTTGCTACAAGCCTTGCTTTATTTCTAACAATCACACTATCTTCGTTTGCTTTGTTCCGGAAGACCCATTTAGTTCTTATGGCATTATGCTCCTTTGGTATTGGAACAAGTTCCTAAAATCATTTCTTTTGAATTGATCAAGTTTTTCTTGTATGGCGTCTATCCAGTCTGATCACATAAAGCTTCGTCCACTTATTTTAGTTCAATTTGAGACAAATAACATGAGAACAATGCTTCCATATTTGATGATCTTGTCTTCACGCCATCTCGAGCATTTCCAATGATTAATTCTAGAGGGTGATCTTTTAGCCATATGAGATCAGGTTCAAATGAGTGCATGACTCTGGAAGAACTCGTTGGTTGGGAAATGGTAGAATTGTTTCGAATTTCAGTTCCTCCAACTTGGTTTCTAATTTCATCTCTTAATTCATCTGCAAGTTGGTTTCCAACCTCATCCCCAACTTCATCTCCTATTCCATTTCCACATGCATCCTCATTCTCATCCCTTAATTCATTTCCAATCTCATTTCTAACTTCCACTGTATGAGGGATGAGATTTTCTAAAGAATTAATTTCCAACTCATTTAATCCCTGCAAAATGTCATCGTAACACAAAACATTAGTATCACAGAGAATTGTTACAATTTTGCACATTTTCCATGTCTAGTGTGACGTTTGTAGCGTATGATTTCTCATTGAAAACAACATGTATAGATTCTTCAACCACCATCGATCTTTTGTTTAGAAATATAAATGCCTTGCTGGTTGTTGAGTATCCTAGAAAAATTCATTCATCTACACGCTCATCAAAAGCTTTTAGATGTAATTTATCATTAATATGAATAAAACATTTGCATCCAACTATATGAAAATAACTAATGCTACGTTTTCTCCCTTTCCAAAGTTCATATGGCGTTTTGTTGTACTGCTTGTGAATCATGCTTCTATTTTGAGTGTAACATGCAGTGTTGATTGCTTTCGTCTAATATCGCTTAGGGAGTCCAGCTGCTGAAATCATTACACGTGCAGCTTCTTTTAATGTACGATTTCTTCTTTCAGCTACACCATTTTGTTGTGGTGTCCTTGCGACAAATAATTGATGAGAAATTTCTTGCTTGTTGTAGAATGCTTGAATTATGCTATTCACAAACTCAGTTCCTCGATCCGTTCGAACTTTGGAAATTTTCATGTGCTTCTCGTTCTGAAGTTGCTTCAAATATTTTGGTAGTGCTTACTCAACTTCATTCTTTATTTTGAAGAATATCGTCCAAGTGTACCTGGAAACATCATCAACAACAACAAAAGTGTATTTCTTACCACTTAAGGTTACTGGGTCAACTGGACCGAATAAATCCATATGTAGTATGTTTAGCGGTCTTGATGATGACTCATGTGACTTTGCTTTGAAGGATGATTTGACTTGTTTTCCACGTTGACATGCATCGCACACTTGGTCCTTCTTGTTCGTTACATTTGGTAATCCTTCAACAAGCTTTTTCTTCGCAAGTGAATTGATAGTCTTGAAGTTTAGGTGATTGAGCTTCCTATGCCATTCCCAGTTTGTATCTGTAACACCCCAATTTTCACATCTAGAATTTATTACAAAATCCCTAATAATACAAAGCGGAAGCATCTAACCAGCAGAAAACTGGGTGTTACCGCCACGCTTAGGTATCTCTCCTATACCCAAACGCTAAGGCTAAACTTATAACATCAAATAACCACATCAATATTCCAACTTAATACATATGGAAATAATTCTTCCAGGGTGTCTATTCTAGGATAGAGTAGACCTCAACCTCAACTTCCATCCTATTCAGAGCTCACGCTAGACAATATCTGTTAAAAGAAAAACACATTGAAGTGTAGTTAGCACGACGGCTAAGTAAGAGAATCCATGGTCACCCAAGATTCAACAAAGGTTTTTAAAACACGTCTCTTGAGACAAAATCATTTCCTTCTCAGGGTTGTTACAGAGTAACCCTTTTCTCATCTTTAAAACTTCCTTAGTTTCATATTAGCAAGCGTGAAGCCTTTGAAGCATTCTCATAACTCCCTCTCTGACCACTTGGATCATCGAACTCGGGTTCAGTGGTCATCACCCGGTCTAACACTGATCCCCTAGACGTAAGGTTCGTTAAAATGATTCATAGCTGGCCTAGCCAGGTCTGTTAAAACGACACCTACCTGGACTTCTGGAGTAACTATACTTTAAGTGTGCACACCCCCATAGGAATACCTCATCCTACGAGTTATATAGTACTCGGCGAATAGACTTCGCCCTGCAGTATGAACTAGTCATACAATATAACATAACGACGAATAGACTTCGCCCTGCAGTATGAATGATCATACAATATAACACAACGACCACTGGGCAATGGCACTTAAAGCCACCCGTGGGTCAATCAAGGTCCTCCTCAACTTACTTTAGAAACTAAGGTTTTGAAAACATGATCCTTCCTTCAGTTTTTCTTTCTCAAATCATTTCTTTTGGGCATATTTCTCATTCGAGCCCAATACTTGAAATTGGCTACCTCATTAGCCCCTGAAGGATTTTAAAAATACTTTCAGTACTCGCAGGATTTTCAAACATCATTTTCTCATCTTTCTCACGTAAGGTACACACACATTAAAAGCGATGTTTTCCTCAAAAATAAGGCTGTGGCAACCAAAATAGCATATGTTCTTCAACGTAAGTTTTTATAAACATTTTGGATATACCTCATATTCAAGTCTCATACTTGAAATCTATCCACCTAGTTATACACTTATATATTCTACTAACACTACATATATCCATTCTCAATACTATTGTTATAATAGTACGAACCCATAGTCAACCATTTTTGAATCAATCGATTCATAGTACCATTAATATCAACATCCTTAACCTTGTTCCTTATCATGAATTTCAGTCCCTATTACATTTAATTTATTCATCCAGTCATTCAACCTTAATAACTATCATCAGTCCTTAATCACTATAATTAAAGCTTAATTACCTCCTGAACTCCACTGTTAATCTATATTTTATCTATTTCGTGCCCTCATCATCAACAGCAACCTAACATCAACAACTCTAGGCCTCTTTTTGACACATAGTTAGATCTCACATCCGCTCCATTGGACTTACGGTGGACGCACGTCCAGTCCCCGTGTCCGCACCAATATAAATTTCTGAGAGGTAAAGTCATTGCCTAACCATAATCCAAAATCATCCAACAACTATTTCCTCAATAATATCATAATATCATCACTACTCAAAATTCCTTTAAATCATAACTTATTCACTAATAGAGAGATTTCCAACTCTCATCATCATAATCATAATAATCCCTTAGGATTATTATAATCCCATCATCTAAACATCAATAATCAAGGCTTACACCATTTAATATGTCATAGCTTATATCTATAACCTTCATATCCATAATCACCAATTAATCATAGCTTATGTCTATAACCTTCATATCCATAATCACCAATCAATCATAGCTTATGTCTATAACCTTCATATCCATAATCACCAATTAATCATAGCTTATGTCTATAACCTTCATATCCATAATAATCTCTTAGGATCATTACAACCATATCATCTCCATAATTATTATGAGTACACATATGTAAGTATATCCATATTTTTCAACACAAGGCTCATAAATCCCTATTTCAACTATCAATCATCAAATCTTAAGTGACAAAACCAACTTAAGGGATTTCTTACCTTCCAAGTAGCTTTTAAAACCGTAGGAATCGTTGTGATCCTTTCCTTCAAATTTCCACCGAAGATCCTAAGTAATTTCCACCATAGTAACAATATTTTCAAGAATTCTTAGCTTAAAATCAAGTTCTAGGAAAGGATTCTACTCTTCTTAACCGAATAAAATCAAAGTGTTACCTAGTATGGAAGAACTTGTGTAGGAAAATGGCTATGGAGCTCCTTGAACACAAATATGAAGGTGATATCTTTCTCTCTTTTTCCTCTCAATATTTCGGCCAAGATGCGAATGAATGGAAAAATGGAAGATCAAAGCTCTATTTATAGCAACTTGTAAGATAAGGATGAAGAAGCTTGGAGAGTAAGTTTATATGTTATATCTTGTAAGATAAGGAAGAGGATGCTTGGAGATCAAGTCTCAATTTGGAGCTTGGAGAGTA
Organism: Ipomoea triloba; assembly: GCF_003576645.1. Taxonomy (NCBI): domain Eukaryota; kingdom Viridiplantae; phylum Streptophyta; class Magnoliopsida; order Solanales; family Convolvulaceae; genus Ipomoea; species Ipomoea triloba. The sequence goes on along the minus strand of NC_044916.1, from coordinate 11,168,736 downwards.
AGTTTCTATCAAGACTTATCCTATAATCTTCCTTGCAAGACTTATTCCATAATCCATCCTAATTAATTAATTAAAAATTACCATATGGTAAATAATGTGACACTTGTCACAATTCCATGGTGTGTCTTGTAGAGTAAGACTTCCTTGCCAGTTTGGGATTGGTGTGTCTTGTAGAGTAAGACTTCCTTGCCAGTTTGGGATTAAAGTGTCTTGTAGAGTAAGACTTCCTTGCCAGTTTGGGATTAAATCATCTTGTAGAGTAAGACTTCCTTGCCAGTTTGGGATTAAATCATATATAGTTACGGTAGAAAATAATTTAGGGACAATAGGGTGGCTGCCTAGGTTCTAGAAGAGACAAAATAAAATTAAAACATAGATGATATCAGTCAAATAATTGGTATCAAATTGAAGAATACATGTGCAGGCAGAAAGAAATTGGCAGAACACTGGATCCGGATTAAAAATATTATTGGGAGTATTTGGTAAGGTATTTTGATACCATTTTCTTCAAATATGTAGTTAAACAAGTCTAGAACCTACATATAAAATTTCATAGAAATCTAACGAGTAGAAGTATGGTTTTTGAATTTTCTTTCAAAAACTAGTCTAGAGAGAAAAATTCTGGACAGCACACTGCCAAGAGCAAAACGTAATTTTCCGTGTTTACTCAAATATCCAAATGACCAAAACTTTTTAAGGATATCAAGTACTATAGGTTGGGGTTCTAAAATAAAAATTTCAGGTAAAACGGAGTTCGGGAAATATGTTTACCGAATAAATCTTTCGGACTGCGCCGAGCTGAAATTTTCTGAAAAATGAATAGCTAGAAACATTTTTGGATAAAAATCATTTTGTAACAAAAATGGTGAATAAATTTCGGGGTGTCACAGTATCATTCGAATTTCTGGCCATTAGGCATATGGATTCTTTGCTTGAGCTCCAATCAACCACGTATATGTTTTTCTCCCTTGCTCTAGTGAGTACAACTTCATTAGTAAGCACATTTTTTATTTGACATTTATCTTTGGAAAATTCCACAAGATAGCCTTTGTCACAAAGTTAGCTTGTACTCAATAAATTGAATTCCAATCCTTCCACATACGAAACATATTCAATTCTAAGACCATTCTTTACGATTGTTCCAACTCCTTTAGTGATTCCATAATTTTGATTGCCACCAAAAATAACATTGGTTCTATCGACTTCTCTGAATTGTACTAGATTTGATTTATCTCTAGTCATATGACGTGAATAACCGCTATCGATGTACCAAATATCCTACAAGAAAAATTAATTACTTTTAGGTACCCATACTTGCTTGGGTCCTTCACTGTTAGTAATTTTTGGTAACCAAACCCACCTAAATCCCATTAATCCAAGAGTAGGTGGTTTGTAACCATTTGAGACACAATAATCATAATTAACTCTACTAAACACATAAGGTACACGTTTCTTTGGTACCAGGGAAGCAGATCATTGTTTAATTCTATGAAAAGGACTAAATCTTGAATTATTCCATGGTTTGTAATCATACAACCAATCTTGCTCAGTGGAATATAATCTCCCAGCTCCATTTCTAGAAAATCTCCCATCTTTCTAGAAAATCTCCCCATTTTTCTAGAAAATCTTTGTGCACTTGACTCATTGGCGAATCTTTTATGCTTGATGAATTTTTGTTGATATGCCGTGATATTATTAGGTTTTGGCCTTACAACACTTATCTTTGCATTTGCTTGATAGCAAAGTCTCGGTCTCATCGTGCTATCTTGACTTATGATAAATTTTACTACTAGAACTTTATTAATTAAAGTAGTAGTAGAATTTGTCAAGTTCTGAGGGGTTTTAGAACATGTGGAGTCATATCCCAAACTGGTCTTGTCTCCCAAGGGTTTTTGCATGCTTACCATTTTATCCATAATTTTGGATGAATTTGTAAAGGTAGCAATGGTAGCCCTTAAATTATGTTTTCTAACCTCTCTTGCTTTGCACTCTTCTTGAAAGCGTATATTTTCTCCCTTCAAGTAAAACATCTTGCAATTTTTTATTCTTTTCTTCTTTTTCAAGAATAAGAATATCATTGCGCTCCTTGAGTTGAGATTGAGTGTCCATACTTTCTTGATAATCTCGCATGAGATTAACAATTGACCCTCTAGAAAAAGATTAACTCACAAAACCAAATGAACTAGATGTTACCTTTTCATCTGCAGCTCCGAGAGCCATGAGATAATCTTCAATCGAATTTAGCTCCATTGATTTGCTCATAAGACATATTAGAGCGGTGCTACTTCTTGAGCTTAAGCTTTCATCAGTTAATGAAGATTCATCCGATTCATCATTTTCGTTAGGTTCATTGCTTACGAGAGCCTCCCTATTTTCACGTTTGAATCTCTGATCCTTGCTTTCCAATTTATTTTGTGGAGAGTCAACAATTTTCTTTCCTTGATTCTCACTCATGATTGGGTATGGACAATTTATTTTGAAATGTCCGGGTTTGCGGCAATTGTAGCATAAATCTTTGCTTTCATCTTCATTTTCTTCTCGTGGTTTCCACGTCGTAGTATTTTTATTTCCACGTGCCGAACTTTTATTGCCTCCTTTTCACATGAATTTCTTTAATTTTCTAACAAAGAGAACAAATTGTTTGTTAGTCATAAAATTAATATTTTTTACTAACCTAGAATTTGATGGTTCGACCATTAAAGCTGGGTTGCGAATTTTCTGATCATCTTTGAATTTAGCTTTCATCTCAAATTCATATGCTTTGAGATTACTAAATAATTTGTCAATTGATAACATCCTCAAATCTCTATGATTCTGCATGGTTGTAACTTTCATGTCCCATGCAGGTGGTAGTCTACGTAGCACTTTGAGGTTGATTTCCTTTTGACTAATGACATTGTCTAGGTCATTAATTTCTCCAAGAATTTTGATAATTCTTGCTTCTATATCCGAAATACTTTTATTCGAAAGCATTTTGAAATCTTCAAATTTCTTCATGGCAATTGTAAGCTTGTTATCCTTTTCTTGTTCGTCGTCTTCTCCGATCTTGATGAGAGTTTCCCAAATTTCTTTTGCGGTTGCGCATTTTCTAATTTTTGGGAAAATTGTATCATCTACAGCTTTGAATAGAATATCATTTGCAATGTTGTCAAGATTTTTCCTTATTCTATCTTCAGACGTTCATTCTGGTTTTGGCTTTTATTTGTACGTACTGGGGAGCGTCTAGTGATAAGACAAATGTTGTATTAGCCTTCAATATCTCGATCGGTCCAGTAGAAATTACTTCCCACATATCATCATGTAATGCAGATAAATGTACCTGCATGCGAACTTTCCAATCTGTAACACCCCAATTTTCATAACCAAATTTCCTTTATTTTTTTTCATTCTTAATTAAAATTTTACTATTACAATAGCGGAAGCATAAACTAACCAAAAGAAAACCGGGTGTTACTGCCACGCTTAAGTATCTCTCCTATACCCAAATGCTAAGGCTAATTCCAAACTTACAACACTTAACTCAAAATCAACTTATAGTACAATAAAGGAAAATATTATACAACCATAAAGTTTCTCAAATAATAAATCTCCAATGGGTCTATTCTTAATTCCTTCTAACTCGTTCTCAACTTGAATCCTTATTCATGTTCACCTGTAAAAACATTTAATACAAAAGCAGAGTGTAGACAAAAATTAGCATAAGCTAAGTAAGAATCACTTCACCCGTAAAATATAGGCTTGGATTTTATTATTTTCAAATCTCATAATTTTTCCAAAATTGTATATATATAATTTATTTCATAATCTTATATAATAAAATATTTTTCCAAAATACATGTGGAGATATCATTTTCTAAAATTAACATATTTGTCAAGAAGGAGTAAATACCAAATAGAGAGTCTTTAAGCTCTCAACATAACCACCAATAGGCATCATAAGCCAAACCAAAAATTAAGAGGCACTACAGGCCAAACCAATACTCAATTTTCATAATTCATAAACCAAATTGGGGGATTCAACCCACACCAATCAATTAATTTTTCATAATGACCACAATTCCCTTAGGTAAGTTGTGAGATTTCCGTCTCACACCGGCACCAAATATTAGTATCCTCCAAGCCAAATATGTATATATATAATTTTCAAAATATTTCATTTCTCCAAAAATAAATTTTCTCCAAATATTTCTCATATAATATTTTTCTCCACATATAATTTCACAAATATTTATATTTCATAATCATAATATAATAGCAATACCACTTTCTCCATACAGATATATACATAACACTAAAATTTCCAAGTCACACATTTACACAACACACGGGTTTGACCCGTCAAAATATATTCCCGATAATTCGAGAATCAACATACACAATATGCAATGTACTTGTGATTACATGGACATTGTAATGCACTTAATTTGTAAAAACACATAATTTTGATATATACAGATATCATATACCACAAGAATATATTTATGGGGCAAAATTTGTAATTTTAGTGAACATGAAATCTTACTTCAAAAGCCCAAAATTCATATCAATACTTAAAAGTAGCATTCCAATCACTTTAATAAAGAACCTGTGAATAATCAAATCTTATCTTAATAAAATAATAATAATAACATTATTATCATTTCATGATAGCCGAATCATCACAATCTATTATCACCTCAGCCTAATCTTTATAATATATATATTCATATACTCATCATCTGTATCAACATCCATCCAGCAACACCATTTCGCCATTTTCATCAACTCACTATTATTGTAAAATTGTTTATACCACTTACTACCAATTTATAAAGAACATCATCTTTCTCCAATCATCACCTTAAATCAACCAGAATTATTATCTCGTCATTCTCAATAATATTCCACCATTAACTTCCATTAATCAACATATAACTATCATCATCAAATAATCATCATCTTAAATTAACCATAATTATTACCTCATCATCTTTCGTCCAAATAACCCAATCGCGGTCACCATTCATTACGCAACCTCATCATCATCCTTTATTAATCCACTTCTTCGAAAAATAATTTGCACCACGTTGCTGCAGACAACGCTAGAGAGAGACGGAAACCAGAGAGAAGTGGACGACGGGAGGAAAGGGAGAAAAAGAACAGCGAGAAAATGGATATGGGTTTGTGTGAATGGAGGCAAGGATGATTGTAGATAATACTTGCAGAGATGATTATATACAATTACTATGAGATGTATGGCAAATTAAAGAAGATAAGGAAATTAGGCAGACTTCACTACTCATAATTCTGACCCCTTAATCATCGAAAACAAAAATTAAATAAGGGATAAGGTGGCTAACTATCCTCATAATCTGCCAAAGAATATGGGAATGATAAATATTCAGCCAACAGAGAAAGGAAACCAAATTTTATTTGACAGCTCACAAAATTTTGACTACAAAATTTTAAATAAATAAATTTTGAGATAGGAGTTTAAAATAGTTTTCCCGAAAATATAATTTTGTAACAAAAATAGTTACGAACCAAAATTATTTTGTAACAACAATGGTAACGAAATTTCAGGGTGTCACACAATCATCAAATTTATCAAGTGAAAATAATAAATTTTGTACTAAATCCTTCTTCATCTTCACGTGAGATATGAAAGAAAATAATCCAATTACACACACTTGTAAATTGGATCTACCTAGGAGTGAAGAACAAATTGACTCGAATAGACAACGTGCTCTGATACCAATTGTTGGCCCCAAAAGAAATAAGGAAAAGTCTAGAGGGGGAGGGGGGGGGTTGAATAGACTTTTCTTCCAATTCAAATTGCTAAGCCAACTATAAAATCAAACCAAAACACTTAACAGATTGTTAGTGTCTTGTACACAGCGAAATAATAAATAATGTGTAGTGTGTGTTTCACGTGAATATCATGCAATCATAAATAAATAATGCATGTAAGTACAGACACAATAATTTATAGTGGTTCGGAGGTGTATGCAATCCTCCTACTCCACTTTCTCCTATCTCCAGGAGGAATCCACTATATCCACCACTCCTTGGTTACAAGATACAATGAATTTTCTACGATCTAGTGCTTTGATCACCAAGCCCACACTAATCGTGTCCTTCCATAATATAGCACTTTGATCACCAAGCCACACTAAATTACGCCCCGTGATCTAGTGCTTTGATCACCAAGCCCACACTAATCACGCCCCAACTAGTGCTTTGATCACTAAAGCCCACACTAGTTGCACCAGGATTTTACACTCCTTTGTGACAATCCCCTTTCTACAGCCCGGTAGAGAAACCTCTTCTTTCAAAAAAAAAAAAACAAGATTTGTTTTCTTCCAACTTTGAGACTCTTTAGTAGATGCTTCAATGTAGATCAAGTCTCTTCTCAAATGAAGATTAGCACTATAGATTTTTCACTTGTGTATTTCGAATTTAGCACTTGTTCACTTCTTGTGAATTTTCTCATTTTCTTTGTATCTTCAGCTGCTTCAAATCTTCATCTATTTATAGGCAATTGAGAGTTTGTTCGTTGGAAAAAGACGCTCCCAAATTTGAATCTTTGTTAGCTAGATTCATAGCATTTTCAATCTATGGAGAGACTTTAATATTTTTAATGTTATGTGAGACATTAAAAATATTCTGGTTGTTGCACTAAGCTCCATGTCCATAATTGATCATCATTAATTCCTGTTGATGTTCACGCGATTATGATAAATTAATCTTCAAATATTGCTCCATCCTTGGCCCTTTCTAATTTGGATTAGTCACTTTCTAAAAATAACTTGAGCTCATATTTATTCCCTTAGGAATATATATTCGGCCTTCATAAATTAATCTTGGTTGAGATCTTGTGAAATTTCTTTTGTAATTGAATCCCTTGAATTGTATTTTCAAATCAATTGGATCCTTTGTGAATTTCAACCCTTGATTGATGCTATGAAATTTCAGACCTTTAAACTTTAGCTCTTTTGAAATTGTAGCTCCTAAAATCTCATCCCATTGCATTTGACTTGTAATCTCATCCCTTTGACTAGGAAATTCATCCCTTCGTAATTGCATCCCTTGGAATCTCATCCCATGCTAAATTTCATCCCATTGAAATCTCATCTCAAGGTAATTTCGAATTTCTTCTTATGACATCTCATCCCATGGCAAATCTCATCTCTATGCCAATTCGGATTTCATCTGATAGAATCTCATCCCATTGCAAACTTTATCCAATAGTCAATTTCATCCCAAGCTGAATTTCAAAATATTAATCTCCTTGATGTAATTCCTTCCTTAATCTTCATATATACTTCAATGTCGTCATTTTCTCTAATATTGCATTGTGCATGATGTTCTTCATGTCTTGTATCTCTATGACTTTGGATATCTCCATATTGTTTTCTTGAGATGATTATCGAAATTATTTTTTCTCGACGTTTCCTTTTGATCTTAACCATGCCTAGTACTAAAAGCAAAACTTTGGGGGTCTAATATTTTTCAATACATTTTGGCATATCAAAATCTATTATAGTTTATTCCAAACAAGAAGGTATCAAAGGATTCCACATAAGAAACTTGAACTATTTATGCAAACAAATTATTTAAGAAAAGGGGATTTTATTACCTGACTCAAGGTTGCTGACACCGGCTTACGATTGGCTCATCACGAGGATCCTTCCCGACTCATTTCCACCATTATGCACTTGACTTCCTTCGCCTCGTCCTTGATTGCTACCACTTGGCTGACCACTTGACCCACTGGCCGGACTAGGACCACCTCCAACGCGATTCCCTGAGTTGTTGACTTGGCTTGCACTTCCATTCTGACTTTGACCATTCTGATTTAGTTGTTGACTCGTTGCTACATTCGGCTGTCTACAGCACTCCGCAACTTGATGTCCAGGTCTCCCACAACTATAGCACACGATCGGGTAACCTAGACAGCTGGTACAAGGGTGATCCTTACCACACCTCCTGCAAAAGGTCTTCCTAGCACTAAACTCCCTTCTAGTAGCATATCCTTGACCAACCATCTTACTATTCTTTCCTTGATTCCTGCTACCATTCTCCCTATAACACCTCATCGACCAAGAAGGAACTGTTTGTTTTATCAACAACGGATGGTCGAACGGCAAGCCAACACCACCGAAAAATTGACTAACACTTGATAAAAAATTAGAGTGACTTCTCAGCCCTCTTGATATTGTAAATTGCCTTTTGAATGTGGAAAATTGCTTGTGAGTACAGTGAATAGCTTATGCCTCTCTCAAGGCCTTGAACCCCTATTTATACATGTAACACCCCAAAATTTTACCAGCATTTTTGTTACAAACTTCTATTTTTGGCCAAAATTGTTTCTAACCATTCTATTCTAGAAAATTTCAGTTTGGCGTAGTCCTAAAGATTGAATCGCCACCCTTATTTGATTGATTAGAGGTAATTAGGCCAGAAGGAAAGCTGAAATTTGGGGAAATGGTTGTCAATAATAATATATAATTATGGGTGACCGTTATTAAAGTGTGTTTGTGCTTGTACAGTGTGTATATAAAGATAGAGGGAAGGGTGAGAGATGATGTTAGGGAAAGTTAAAGAAAAAGAGAGAAAGAAAGAAAATTTTAAGGTTTTCTCCTCTTCATTATCATCAAGTTTCTCCTCTCATCATCAATGATTATGAAGTACATAGTGAGGGCTAACGATCCTAAGTGATTTTGGTGTACAGTGAATGGTTTTTTGGGAATATGATGTTGTGGTTTAGTGGGAGGTGAATGTAGGTGGTAAAACGAGGAATAATTTCCTCGAGTGTCGTGTTCTCAAGGATGACAAATTGGAATCGTATTAAGTGTTGGCATTTAGGAGGTTAAGAGATAAGAGTTACAAGAAACACTTGAAAGCAAGAGAATCATAGAACAAGAGATTGGCAATTGCAAAACAAAGGAAAACAACTAAGGAAAGGCAAGGAGATGGATGACCTATCTAGGCCTCGTGTTTGAACCTACTACGGGGATACTAGGCAATGTGACTCGGGCTCAATCAAGGGAGCCCACGGCACCATCACCGAGTGGCGTCACACTCGGACTCCCAAGTCCTCATTCGGTTGGGGCATTTTGTCGAACACGTGGTCTACCAGACCTCCCGAGCCTCATCCTTTCAGATTAAGGGCGGGGATGTGGTTGATTCGGACTCATGTGGATCCGCTATCGCGCAATCATACTTCCCCTAACTTTGCTACCTATTAAGGACTTAAATAGGCACAAATCAATATGAACCTCAACCACACATGACACAAGAACCCTAATCAACATTTCTTAGAATCAATTGGAAGAATTGTAACAAATCAAACACAAGAACTAGATTTTAGCATCCACTCCACAATCTAAACTAGCAATTCATTGTAGGAATCAAAACAAAACAAATCACAAAACCTAATTGCATTCAAGGAATGTAAATTCCAAACAATTGAAATAGAAAACTAGATTAGGAATGAAATTTACCTGCTAAAAATGAAATACAACTTCAATGTCTTTGATCTTCAATCTTGGATCAGTAGTAAAGCCTAAATCTAACTCTAAATTGGTAGAAAAACTAATCTAAAAATGGGAGGAAATGAATAGGGAAATGTTAGATTCATCCCTCAGCCAAAAACACCCTTTAAATACTTATTTTTCCGTGCTCAGGTTGGATACACGTGGGCTCCACGCGTGGACCCTAGGCGTGGACCAGCATTAGAATTGTTCCACGCCATGTCCACACGTGGACCCAAAATTGACCTTTATTGTCTTCTTTTAGCTTGTAGCTCTTGAAGTTGTGGTTCCATAGCAACTTGAATCACCTCATTGGACATTCCTAGCTCCGATTATGCCCGTTTTACCTGACTATCGTCGGAATGCCCTGCAAAATTTCAGTTTGTGCTATTTTTGGCAAACGCAACCTCAATTAGTCTTTAACTCTACATTTGATGAAATTGAGATATTCTAACACATTGTAGGCCTAAAGGACTTCAATTGTAGCATAATATACATCCTAATTACCCCACAAAACATGGCTATCTTTGGCACTTATCAAACTATATACTAAGGTAAGATTTATGTTCATTCAAAACTTATTTACCCCAATCATATGAAAATAATCATATTTGTAATAATACGGGAGGAAAACTTTCATCATAATCATACATGAAGGGATGATGAGGTCACCACCATGTGTGTATGACCCCTACGAAGATCGAGTCCCGAAGACTTTTCTCCCTTATAACTCATTATATCTCATCAATCTCAAGTGGAATCAAGATTGCTACCTTAAGTGTGCACATGGACCGGGCCTAAGAGAGCAACTGGATCGAGAAGGCCCAAGAAGGAGACCCAACGCAAAACTACTGAAGAGTTCGATAAGGATTGGAGTTAGCATCTGTAATATTAGTAGGATTAGGGCTTATTAGTTATAATATAATAAGGATTCACAGTATGAGGTAGTTCAGGATTCTTATTCCTTGTAGGGTTCTAGGCCCAAAATATGTATAAATAGACCCTTCATTCATGGAGGAGGGAAGCAATTCTGAGCAATACAATACCTATATTCGCTCCATATATTTTTCCTATATTCTCGCTATTCTAACAGGTAGTGTTGGCCTACCTTTGACTACCCAAAAGTCATAAAACCAAAACCCTTAACCAGGATTCTAGGTCGAGCGAGTAATAGCTCAACCACTAAGTATACCTAGGATTTTTCTACCAAGCTACTTTCCCATCATCATTATCCAGAATGCTTTCTACTGGATTTTCATCACTTCTTCCTAAGGGACAGCAATCCAATCTTGTCCTCCAAAAATATATAATTTTTTGGACCCCTTTGTAAAATAATGGTGGTATATTCTTTAAAAACCTTTCTTCTTAATAGTTCTGAAAATAGTGCATAAATAACATATATACCTTATATATACATATATATTTAAAATAGGTTATAGATATTGATAGGGATAAAATCCCGGTCTACGTATCTCGACCTCCCGGGCTGTGTTCCACGACAAGAGACTTTCTTGGCCCTTTGGGACTTTCCTCCCGGTCTACCCTGACCGGGCATCGTTGTACACTAGGTTCGGTATGGGTCCTCGCGGTGGTTCGAACCAAGGACCTCAAACCCGCGCACTTCTCCGCTGACAGATTGGGCCGACGGATTGACCGGTGCATGACCGCCACGCGTCCCACATGCCGCTGGACCGGAACTATTGCTAGAGCCCCTATAAAAGGCGCATTTAATGCAGCCTGAAGGACTTCTGGCTATTTCGTCTAATACAGTAGCTAAAGAGACCGGGAACCTCTGACCCACTACCACGTAGCTCGGTTTCATATAGGGTATTCCTTCTTGTACCCGATTCAGTATAAATACAATAGTTCCACCCATATTTTACTATATCATTTTGGCGCCGTCCGTGGGGACCGAAGTACGATAAGCCGACCTCTGTTCTGCCCGACTTCGGTTTCCAACCATGTACCCTTACATGGACTATTTTGCCGCTGCCGACCTAGAGCAGGAGGCACCTTCTGATTTTCGCTCTCGCTTCAGTTCCCGAGGCGACCCAAACAATATGACAAACCTTCCACCAGCCGATCCGGTCAACGTCATCCACCCGCCTTAGGCGTTTCCTATACCGGTCGGACCGGTACCGTATCAGTACCCAGCGTACCCGCTCGACCCGAACGTGCAATGGTGGACCAACTCTCCCCAGTTTTACCCGCAGCCGTACGCCCCATCTTTCCTGTTTCAACCGGTGCCGCCAGTCCAGCCTCAGGCCCCTCACCCGAAGACCATGACAATAGAAGCTGCAGCCACCCCCTCGCCCGCACTGAGGAGGGCTTAGTCTTAGAGACGACCGGTATCCTCCAGGTTACAAGAGCCGACCCCGACACGACGCCCAGCGCTTTCTCGCCTGAGCGCCTCGGGCTCCATGCCACCTGCAGACCGGGAAGAGCAACCGCGAGTCAGCGTTCTAGACAGAATCGACCCACCGATGGAAAGAGGGCGCAGGTCGTTACACTTGCCGACCGAGAGCGAAGCTGATTTGAGTGAGGCCAGTTCATCAGATTCCCGCCGCCGTAGGCACCGTGACCCAGCCCGTTCCTCCGGTCTCTCGCGGGGAATATTGGACCAAGTCCGGGCCGAATTCAACCGATGGAAGCAGGAGCAAGGGGATGATCGAACCATTGACCGGGCAAGTAATTTGCTCGGAACGCCCTTTACTCAGGAGCTCATGAGTCAGCCTTACCCAATCGACCTACGTGTTCCCGGGGATAAGGAGTACTCCGGCAGGTCGGATCCCGAGCAGCATGTGAACCTCTACTACGGCAACATGCTCATGATGGGGGTGTTCGAGGCCGTAATGTGCCGGGCGTTTTACTCGACGTTGACCGGGCGAGTAGCAGAGTGGTTCCGTACCTTGGAGCCAGGTTCAATTTCGAATTTTCGAGATCTAGCACAGAGATTCGTCGACCGCTTCGCCATGTCCAAAACTGTCAAGAAGCATTTCTCCCATCTGGAAAACGCCAAGCAGTTGGATGGTGAACTGCTCTCCGTCTTCATCGAGAGATGGAATAAGGAGATGGCTGAGATTGAGCCCGTCGACGACGTCACCGCTACAAACCTGCTGCTAAACTCTTTGAGAGCGGGAAATCTATACCAAGATCTCATACTCCGGCCGCCGACCTGTTACGAGGACGCTGTGCGCAGGGTGGTCGCCCACGCTACTTCCACGGAAGCGAACTCGGCCAAGAGGATGATGGAGACAGGGGGGCCGAGAAGGGACCAAGGCCAGAGAGATCGTCGCCCTAACAACCCGCGACAAAAAGATCGTGACGGAAACCCGATCTACACCCCGTTGACTAGACCGGTGGCCGAAGTCCTACAGTTCGCTCAGAATTGTCATCTAATCCAATTGCCTGCTTCGGCGAGAGATGGCCCGGACAAGGACAAATATTGTGCATATCATCGCAACCGGGGGCACGACACCGAAGAGTGCCACGTACTCAAGGGCTTGATCGAAGACCTCTTGCAGACCGGTGAATTGGCCCAGTTCGCGGAAAAGAAGAAGAAAGGCCGGCGGGGGTGGAGAAAGTATTTCAAGAAAGATAAAGATAAGAAAGACAAAGATCCCGACCTAGACAGGGAGCCACCAACAACCGCTCGGAAGTAGGTCATCCACGTCATATTTGGAGGCTCGGAAGGTGGGGACACCGCGGGGGACCGTCGTAATTGGGCCCGTAACCTAAACGTCGGACTGGTGGAGGAGTCGAACCCCGAAAAGAGGTCGAAGCAAGAACCCATTGTGTTCACTGATCGGGACTTGTTAGGAACATCATGTAATAGGTTTTGATGATACCAACTGTTAAGTAAGAATCCCCAAGTCTCGATACATAGGCAAAACAATGTAAGTTCGATAAGTAAACTAAGAGCGAAAATACAACCGGGTAATTTGAGCTCAACTCGGGAAATATTTAAGCTTAAGGTAAACTTGTTTGAACAACTTAGAAGTTTTCGTGTTGTAAGCAAACAGATAGATCAGAAGCAGGCACGAGACAACTCTGGAGGAATAAGGGTCTACGAGACATCAACTAAGTCTCGAGACACAAGCCAAGTTCGAGAGGTAAGGACCTCTCGATATACCTATCGAGTTCGAGACGTAAAGAATATTCGAGAGATAGACCTCTCGATACATGGGATTGAAACATCAAGTGGTCGAGACATCTTTTATGGTCTCGATAAACCGGCACTTCTCCAAGAGGCTGAATGTTAGTCAACATGTGCAGATAAAATACTCTAAGTTTGGAGAAGAAGAATATCATGGAGATAAAATATTGAAGAGGTGCTGAGCGGGAGGTTTCAAAATGGACGGAAGTGGATGACACGTCAGACCTCCACCACAAACGGTCAAGAAGTGCACCAATCCTGAAGTGGTCAGATTCCCCAAACAAGGAATGATGGGAACATAAAAAGAGTAACTTTATCCAAAAGAAGCAAGTGAAGCATGAACTCAAGAAAGTGGAATATGGAATATTCACTACAAAACAAAAGGCTCAAGTTACAAGACCACTACTCCATGAAAAATGCTGAAATTGTGCAAAGACCCATGTTCGGCGTGGGAGACCAATTTCAAACGGAATAGTTTTCCCTCCAACGGAACTATTCTTCTACTCTCATATATAAGGACGTAAAGACACAGAAGAAAAAAGGGGAAGAAAAAAGGGGAAAAGAGAGAAAAAGGAGTTAAAAAGAAAAGAGGTTCGAAATTCTTAAGAAGTGTCTGTCTAAAACGTTCAAGTGCAAGTGCTAAATTTGGAATATCATCCTGATATTCAAAACAGCGAGAAAACACATCTTAGTGTTTAAGAGAGTTACAAAGCTTAAACTGTTATACATCTAGAAGGTGACCGAAGCTGCTCTACATCGAAGTTGATTCAACGATAGCTTGTGGTCAGATTGGAGTCTGTTACATTCAACTGTGACAACCAAAAACACCTTGCTTTGGATTAAGCAAGAGAGGTGGAGTAACCTGGCTGCTGTCCGAGCGAAAGAAACCTGAGGCTTGACGCGGGCTTGGTGATCAAAGGTCAAGTGCTCGAGAGGTGGAGTAACAAGAAGCGGGGCGAAAAACCTGAGGCTTGAGGCGGGCTTCGTGATCAAAGCTCAAGCGCTCGATATTGTACTAAAAAGGGAAGTTTTTAGTGCAATCCTTCCAGGGAGTTTCTGGAAGAAGAGTGGACGTAGGCGGGTTGGCCGAACCACTTAAAAATCTCTCTTGCATTTACTTTCTGTTTTTATCTCTCGCTAACCTCTCGATTGCACTGCATATAAACACACCTCTCGAACTAACTCAAACTCGTGCTAACTAAAAGGGGATAACATTTCCGCTGCGCATAAAACTTTGTCTTCACCTCGTGAGGTATCGAACCTAAACATCCTAAGTTCAATACACACGAGAGGTCGAAAAGATTTGCAAAATCTTATACAAGTCTATTTCCCCCCCCCTCTAGACTTGTACCCCATCCCCTTGGGACCAACAATTGGTATCAGAGCAAGTTCTCTGATCGATATAAACCTTTGTTTATATTGCCTAGAGATCCTTCTTTGAAAAATCTTCTTAAATATTTTCAAAGCACGAGATAATTTTTCAATATGGACAGCATGTTGTCGAGACATCTTCTCTTTGATCTTAGCAGGTTTGACGACTGGAAAACACGCATGCTTGCGTACTTATCAGCCCTCCATGATGAGATGGCCGAGGTTATAACTTCTGGACCAGTCAAGATCCTAATGGTTAATACTGCTGCAGTTCAAACCCAAGAAACACCAAAGTACATCCCAAAACCTAGGGAAGAATGGACCAGTGATGATAGGAAGAGAAACAACCTGGACAATATTGCCAAGGATATTCTCTTCAGAGCTATAGACGAAACCATCTTCCCAAAAGTGAGGAAGTGCAAAACGGCAAAAGAGGTATGGGATACTTTGATGTTAATTGGTGAAGGTGACGAACAGGAAAAGGAAAACAAGCTCACCGTGGCCATGAAGAAGTTCGAAGACTTCAAGATGAAGCCAGGAGAGAGCATCGACAGCATGGAGTCTCGGTTCATGAAGCTCACAACCGAGATCAGTGACCTTGAAAAGGAGATCCCACAAAAGGAGCTGAACCTGAAGGTCTTACGTGGCCTCACTAAGGAGTGGGAAGTAAAGGTGATCACGATGAGAGATCACCGAGATCTGAAGGAAACCACAACAGACAAACTCTTCCGGGATCTCAAAGCCTTCGAGTTCGAGATGTTCCCAAGAGATGAGGACATTGTGGATCGACGAAACGTAGCACTTGTTGCTGAGCAACCATCCACATCTTCAAGGTCAGACTCTAATCCTATGAATGTTATGTCTGACGAACAGTTTGCTCTCTTTGTGAGAAAGTTCAGGAAATACATGAAGATGAACCAGGAGAGCAACAAAAGTTCACCTTCCTCCTCAAGAAGGAAAAATGAGAGATATCCATCCAGAAGGACGGAGGAGGAAAATCAGGGTCTATGCTACAACTGTAGAAGACCGGGACATTTCAAGGCCGAATGCCCTTACCCACTAGTAAGCAAGCATCAGGGCCAAGAAGGCAAGGATTCCAAGAGAATAGAGGAATCCAGGGAGAAGCCAACACAAGGTGGCTTCAAAGGATCATCAAAGACGTATCAGCGCAGGAAGGCGCTTGTTGCTGAAGAATTCGAGAGGACAATCGAGGAGTCCGAGACGTCGAGCTCCAGCGAAAGCAGCAGCAGCTCAGAGGATGAGAGGGGGCTCATCTGCTTATACACCGAGGAAGAGGAGAATCAATGCCTAATGGCCATTGACAACGAGGTAACCTCTACTCCTACATCTCGCTGCTCTACTTCTACCTCTCGTTGTTCTTCATTTAAAAGCGATGAGGACCCCTTCGAGATGTTGGAATCGCTCAGAAGGAACCTTAACATCGCCAATAGCACTCATGCTAGAGTGATGGATGAAAACAGCAAGCTAACTGCTGAAAGAGATATGCTTAAGAACGTCTCGAAAGAGAATTTGGAGCTGACTCTCAAAGTAAGTGAGTTAGAAGCCAAAGTAATCCTACTATCTGAAGAGTGCAAAGCTCGAGAGATGAGAGAGCTTAATCTTCGAAAGGTCATAGCATCATACACTAATTCCTCCAAAGCTATGGAGAAAATGGTGAATGATCACAGACCTACAAGTGATAGAACCGGTCTAGGGTTCCATCAAGACCATCTCTCGAGAGATAAACAGACCAATGGTTTGGGAACTTCAAGAAATGGAGGATCTCAACCCAAACCAAATAAAGGTCATAAAGGACCAACAGAAAAGACCAGAGTAGCTATTCATAAACCGTCCCTATACACCAGCAATGGAAAGTATAGGAAAGCTACGAAGAATGGCCGGGTAAACAATATCGAGAGATCACCTTGCTATCTCTCGCAAGGCCATTCCAAGTACAAAAAGAGCTACACTCCATATAATGCGCCTCAAGGCAAATATGGAAGGTCTGAGATCCACATAGTTAGGAACTCACGGATGGAGAAAGGAAGACTCTATCCATCTAGTGAGAATTGGTCATCAAATCACAAGTTCTGGAAGAAACCTCACTTTCAGCAATTTCACATGACCAAACAGCGTATGAAAGGCATGGTGCATAAGCCGGTCGAAAAGTCTCTACCTAAGTTGATTTATGCACCAAAGAGGCCTAAAACCTTTGCTAGCATTCCTTATAATTATCAAACGTACAATGGCTACATTGCGCCTAGGCCTGGAATAATGGGCACAAGGTATAAATGGATGCCTAAACTCACTAACCCACCAGGACCCAAAGTTTGGGTACCTAAACTTGCTTAATTTCCTTGCAGGACACCAGGGACGTGTGGTTCATTGACAGTGGATGTTCGAGACATATGACTGGAAATCTAACACTGCTAGAGAACATCCAACCTATCGAAGGTCCCTTGGTGACATTTGGCGACAACGAGAAGAAGGGACGCACAAAAGCTGTTGGTGAAATTCAAAAGAATGAGCTGGTTATTAAGGGAGTATCCTACGTTGAAGGGCTCAAGTTCAATCTCCTTAGTACAAGCCAGTTCTGTGACAAGGGCTACAAAGTTATCTTCACCAAAAGCAAATGCCAGATTATGAGCGAGGAATCTCTCGAAGTCGTCTTGGAAGCAGCAAGGAAAGGAAACATGTACATAGTGGATTGGAGGTCTGCAAAACCATCCCTATGTATGCTAGCAAGGAGCAAGGAAGATTTATGCTGGGATTGGCATAGTAAGCTTAGTCATCTGAACTTCAAGACTATCAACAAGCTTACTAAGAGGAACCTAGTGGAAGGACTGCCCAAAGTGACGTTTCGAAAGGATAAAATTTGTGAGGCATGTCAACGTTGCAAACAGATCAAATCCTCCTTCAAGAGCAAAGCCGAGACATCATCCACTAGACCATTAAGTCTTCTTCACATGGACTTATTTGGCCCAGTGGATCCACCCAGCATAAAGGGAAAGAAGTACACTCTTGTGGTAGTAGATGACTACACAAGATTCACATGGACCGTGTTCTTAACCAAGAAAAGTGAGACAAAAATTGCCCTGCCAAATCTCTTGAAGCAAGTTCAAGTTGAAAAGGATGTCTCGATACTAAAGATCCGGTCAGATCAAGGTGGAGAGTTCATAAATCAAGTAATCGAGAGCTACTGCAACGAGAACGGGATTCATCATCAACTGTCAGCTGCTCGAACGCCTCAACAAAACGGGGTTGCTGAAAGAAGGAACAGAACTCTCAAAGAAGCCGCAAGGACCATGCTCTCACAAGCCAACATATCACAAGGATTTTGGGCAGAAGCAATCAACACAGCGTGCTATACCCAAAATCGGTCCTTGATCGTGAAAGGAGTTGGAAAGACTCCATATGAGTTGTGGAATGAAAGAAAACCGAATGTAAGCCACTTCCACACATTCGGGTGCAAATGCTATATCCACAACAATGGGAAGGCTCAACGAAGAACTTTTGAAGAAAAGGCAGATGATGGAGTATTTCTGGGATACTCATCGACAAGCAAAGCATTCAGAGTCTTCAACAAGCGGAGTTTGGTGGTTGAAGAGTCCATACATGTTACCTTTGATGAAAGGGCATCGACAGATCAACCATCAAAGACAACGGAAGCAGCTGAGGAAGATCAGCCAGAGTCTATCGAGAGATCAAACTTACCTCTCGAAGACAAGCAGTCGATAGTTCGAGACGTAGCGGAACTCCAGTCAGAATCAGATGATGAAGAGTCTACCAAGAAGAAAGCTCCTGACTCAGTTGATCAAATCCAGATCATAGATGTTCAACCCACATCTCAACCTTCAACGGAAGTATCAACTGAGGAGCCACAACCCGACCTAAGATGGCTGAGAAGTCACCCTGCTGATCAAGTGATTGGAGATGTACGTGACAGAGTTCGAACCAG
This sequence comes from Ipomoea triloba, assembly GCF_003576645.1. Classification (NCBI taxonomy): domain Eukaryota; kingdom Viridiplantae; phylum Streptophyta; class Magnoliopsida; order Solanales; family Convolvulaceae; genus Ipomoea; species Ipomoea triloba. The sequence goes on along the minus strand of NC_044916.1, from coordinate 11,149,736 downwards.
ATCAGCATACAGAGAAAGCATGTTTGCTTGCTTTCTATCTCAAATAGAGCCTAAGGTGATCGAAGAGGCTCTATGTGATCCAGATTGGGTGCAAGCCATGCAAGAGGAACTTCATCAGTTTGAACGGAACGATGTTTGGGAACTAGTTCCGAGACCTCATCATCAGAATGTCATTGGTACAAAGTGGGTTTTCAGAAACAAGATGAATGAGGATGGAGTTATTGTTAGGAACAAGGCCAGACTTGTTGCCAAAGGCTATTGTCAGGAGGAAGGAATAGATTTTGATGAAACCTTCGCTCCAGTGGCACGTCTCGAAGCCATACGCATCTTTCTCGCATATGCCGCCTTCAAAGACTTCAAGGTGTATCAAATGGATGTCAAGAGCGCTTTTCTGAACGGACTTCTCGAAGAAGAGGTGTACGTTGAACAACCTCCGGGTTTCTTGAAGGACGTGGGAGCTGACAAAGTATACAAATTAAAGAAGGCACTTTACGGCTTAAAACAAGCTCCGAGAGCTTGGTATGATACCTTATCCTCTTTTCTACTTCAGTGTGGGTTCACCAAAGGCCTAGTGGACAAAACATTGTTTAGAATTAAGGACGGGGATCACATCTTATTGGTGCAAATCTATGTGGACGATATCATTTTTGGAAGCACCAATCCAGACTTGTGCGAGAAGTTCTCCAGGTTGATGAAAGGGAAGTTCGAGATGAGCATGATGGGAGAACTAAACTACTTCCTTGGATTACAAGTGAGACAGCTTAAGGAAGGTATCTTCATCAATCAGGAGAAATACACCAAGGATCTGCTCAGAAAATACAATATAGAAGGGAAATCCTCAGTCAAAGTACCCATGGGAACCTCTCTACGTATCGATGTCGACAGTGAAGGTCGAGAGGTCGATCAGACTACTTATCGAGGTATCATCGGATCTCTTCTCTATTTAACTGCTAGTAGACCAGATATATCCTTTGCAGTAGGTGTATGTGCTAGATTTCAGGCAAGTCCTAAAGAAAGTCACTTAAATGCATCTAAAAAGATCCTTAGATATCTCAAAGGTACGCAAAGTGTTGGACTTTGGTATTCGAGAGGTGGATCTTTCGAACTTATGGGTTATTCAGATGCGGACTTTGCCGGTTGTAAGATAGATCGAAAAAGCACATCAGGGACATGTCAGTTTCTAGGTGGAAGACTTGTCTCATGGTTTAGCAAGAAACAGCATTCAATAGCTACAAGCACCGCTGAGGCAGAGTATGTAGCAGCTGGAAGTTGCTGTGCTCAGATTTTATGGATGAAGCAACAATTACTGGATTATGGGGTTGAGTGTAAGGAGGTTAAGATCATGTGTGACAATACAAGTGCTATTGCCATCACCCACAATCCAGTGTTACATTCTAGAACAAAGCATATTGATATTAAGTATCACTTCATCCGAGACCATGTTGAGAAGAAGGACATTACTTTGGAATATGTTGCAACGGAGGAGCAACTAGCAGATATTTTCACAAAAGCGTTATGTGAAAATAGATTCTCTCAACTAAGGTTAGAATTGGGAATGATAGAATTGGAATGAATGGTCAAATCTTATCTTCTTGTATTTAGTGCCATGAACTGTTTCGCATGTGAGGGGCGGTTTCATCAACTTTATGGCAGCTTTGGAGTTACACAAGCATTGAATGGTCATTCATATTGCATCCCGTGACTCAAAAGTGATAACCTTATTGGGCTATAAATAAGAGGGTTTCTTTCAGAAGTTCATACCATCAACTTCCCATGGAGAAAAAGAAAGGAAAAGATGATGTTCCATTCTTTTATAGAGGAAAGAAACCGGCAGTCAAGTCCAAAGATTTTCAAGGAGAAAACTATCCAGAATCAACGAAGGGTGAACAGATTACGGAGCTTCCTGATAATCCAAGCAAGAATCCTATTCCCATCCAAGGTGAATGGATCCCCAAATACGAGGAGATCCACAACGATGGGATACTGGAATCGGGAGAAGAGTCCTGCACAAGAGGGACTCCTACTGCTGCACATTCTGGAAAAGGGCCTTCCTCAACCAAATGGAGAACCAAGGGAAATGGAGAGGAAGACCAGATGGGACTTTCTGAGGTCAGCAGCAGTCAAAGGGGTGATCATACCTAATCCAAAGACCTTAAAAGGATTAGCGATGAAGATGGTCACTCCCAACTATAGTAAGCAGCTCCGGAGAGAAGAACAAGAAAAGGGAATAGCCACCCCTAGTTCTGTTATTAGACAAATAGGACTTTAGATGGCTAGTTCCTGCTTTAACGATAGATTCCTATTAGGCTGACCAAGGCCAAACAAAAGTTTCTAGGGAATCTAATAGGATATTGATTCATATGTAATGTATCTGGAAATCACTAAATGAACTTAAGGATATGTTCCAAGTGATATCTTTTAGATGAATCAAACTTGTTTCTCTCGCAATCTGTGTTCGAAAGGTAGTTCGAGAGGTCACCCGATCAGTTTGTCTATATACGTTATGTCTCGAAGAAGGGTAGTTCGAGAGGTCACTTCGAAAGATAACAAACTGATATCTCTGAACGGAGGAATAAGGAGGGTTAGGGATCAATCACTCAGGGGGAAGATCCTTAACCAGATCAAGACGGAGGAATAAGGAGGTTTAGGGATCAATCACTCAGGGGGAAGATCCTTAAACTCATGTGGAAGACAATTCACCTTCGAGAGGTGAATCCGATAAGTTCAACGAATATATGAGAGGAAACGGCTAACTTTGGATATTAATGCTAGCCACGTGGTCATCGGTTACTGACGGTTTTCCGCACTTAAGGGCATTATCTTGGTTAATGGGAGCATGCCTGTATAAACATCTCATTATATCCCACTATCCAAAAACCGCATTATACTTTACCAAAATACCCTTACCATATATTACATACATAACCGTTATAAAGGGTATTTCTGACCTTTTACTTCTTTGAAATTAACCGGTATCTTTCCTCGGATCAAATATTCAACCCTACCCATATATCCAACCCGAATCCACATGATATAAAAGCCAAATCCTTCTTCTTTACCCGGATTCAAGCTAAAACCGTTTACCCAAAATCCCCAAATCCTAAACGCAGTACACATTCCCTCCAAAACATCTAACCTTCATCAATGGCGTCCGAATCCTCTACATCAACCTCATCTTCCGACGCATATCAGAGGGAGTTGCTACACATTCGCTCTCAGATCAAACAAGTCAAGGCGGGGAGTATCCTTGACAGAAACGGCTTCATCACCAACTCCCCTAATCCAAAAATGGCGGAAAAAGTCCTGAAGAAGTTTGAGAAAGCAGGACTGATGAAATACATGACGCACGACTACCGAACCATTCACGCCCTCGACTTCACAGAATGGTTCGCAAATGCCAAGGTCACGAAGGGTAAAATCGAAAGCCGCTTTAATGATTTTCCCATCACAACATCTGTAGGTGACCTCAGAGCGGCATTTGATTTCGCGTCATCGGAGGAAGCAGTCAAGCATCTATCGGATTACGACTTGGACAAGCAAGCCTTCTGGGAGAAGATCCGACTAGCGACTGCACCACCCAGAGCATCCTCTGCCCTCCGCAAGTACCACCTAAAGGAGAGGTTTGCTCTCGCTGCCGACCTAATCATGAAGTTTGTGCTCGGCAAGGTGTCCGGAACTGACGAGGTTAGTCTAGACCTCCTCAAAATCCTCCATGCCATTTGGAACAACAACAAGCTGGACTGGGCACATATTATCTTCAACTTCCTCCAACAGCAAGTGATGCGCTCAGTCTCCAACGCCAACCTGTCGATCAGTAAAAAGGTTGGTTTCGGCTTTGTTGTGCAATTTCTCTTAAGCCTGAAGGGCTTCGAACTGAGGGAGGGAAAAGAGATTCATCGAAATACCTATATGGGTAGGACGAAATCTCTAGTCCCCAAAACTAAAGGTGTTAAGGCTGCACCTTCTCCCTCACAGCCAAAAGGAAGGGGCAAAAGGAAAGCCCAAACCGAGGAAAAGAATTCTGATGATGAACCTCTCGATGTACTGATACAAAGGGTTCATCTGCCAAAGAGGGCTAGGAAAGCCAAAACTGTTGCTGTCACCCGGGTTCAAGAGGTGGAACCGTCAGTTATACAAGTACCCTTCGAGGACAGGGCACAAGCCCAGGGGGAACCTCAGGCTACACTGGCCACTGAGGTTGAGAGAGTGCCCCCTACCAGGTCCCTGTCAAGAGATTTGTGTGTTAATGATGATATTACTGCTGAGGGTACTGGTGACTCTGTTGGTTTATCTCGAGAGATGGCTCGAGAGGTTGAAGGTACTGGGATCAGTGATCCAGTACAAGGAGATGCAGAAGAACCATGTGAGATGGTTCGAGAGACAGACTACACAGTCAGGGTGGGAGATGATCTCTTGGAGCATAGTCGAGAGATCACAGCTCAGATAGACGAAGCAATCTCTGCTACTGAAATCATCTCTGATGGGCGGGATGACTTATATGAAGAAGTTTCCACTCAGTTGGCAGTGGAAGCACCCACTCTTGATGACTTCTCCAGGGTGATCAGGTGGATCAACTGGAGAACCAGTTCTTTCACTCAATTGATGAGTCAAGCAGCTGAAATGGAGGCAGAAGAGCAGTTTGCACTCCAGTGGTTGGGCATCTCCGAGATCCCAGCTCAACAACTGATGGATCTTGCCCACGAAACACGAGTAATGAAGCTGAACAGTGAAAGAACTGATAAAGGGAAGAGCATAGCAGTTGAAGCACCAGAAGTTGAAGCTGAGCCTGAAGAAGATCCTGAAACAGAAGCACGATTTCGAGAAGATATCAGGCTCGCCACTGCCATCTCCTTGGGACAGAACGTTGAGTTCACGAGAGGGCCAGGAGAGACCTCTGGGGTTGCTCACGATGATATTGCAACAGCCGCAATCCCACTGTCCCAAGTCAGCAACTCTGCTCTGGACGAACAGGTAGAAGCTTCGAGAGGTGAATCCGAGACCTCTGAAGCACTTCAAGTGGCACCTAACACCGTTCTACTTTTGCCACCACCTGAGTCCACACCCTCGACCACTATTGATGAAGCACAGACAATTCGAGAGGGTGAAGTTCCGTTGCTCACACTGCCGGGTTTTCCTACTGCTCCTGAAATAATTATCATTCCAGACTCATCGGAGCAGACTGAAATGCAGTCAAATGAGCAACATGAGCAGAATGCCCCAAGTCCTGCTGGTTCGAGGAGTACTGATGATACCATCGAAGGTGGAAACCCGGAAGCACCTGTCGACACTACGTCTCCAACCTCACCAGCAGATGACAAAGTTCCCAGCACTGGTTCGAGAGGTGATGCTGAGGGGGAACCTCTATTGGATGAAAACAGGGAAGCATCCAATACCGAAGAACACTCTCTGGCTGACCCTATCTCCACAGTTGCTGAAGCTGAGGCTCCAGGTTCGAGAGGTGAGGAGCAAGAAGTGATCCATCCCTCAGGTGGAAATCGGGAAGCACCTGACATGGAGCTACCTTCGAGCTCTGAACCTTGTGTCCCTGTGGATCCTCAGACGTTAAATCGAGAGGTGGACTCGCAATTGCAAGTCATGGGTGGAAATCTGGAAGCACCCAAGTCCCCTCCGACGAAAGGTACATCTCGATCCTCATCTCCTACTTCTGACTATGATCAACAGGCCGAAGAAGTCTTCATTGGCGAAGTGCGTCAATTCATGGCTGATCAATCTCAGAAGATGGCTCAGCTCGAAAGAATACTCGCTGTGGTCCGCAATGCTGCAATGCCTGCTGATGGCACAAGTGAATCCCAAGGCCGTCATGCCGAACTTCTCGAACAGGCGATATGGGCTGAGGATGCAGCACGGAAAGCCACTGATGAAGCCGCTGTAGCTCGAGCAGAGGCTGCAAGTGCGAGGGCTGAATTAGCCGAGATGCGAGCAGAGCTGCGAGCCTTCCAATATTCCAGTGAACTTCGACAGGATGTGATGAAGGCCATACTCGATGACCTGTCGAACCAAGTCCCTGCCCAACTTCAAGCTATTTTCGAAGGTATGTCCACCCTCCTCTCCCGTACTGATGATGCCAACAAGGGGGAAAATAAAGAGAAAAAGAAGGGGGATACAACGGGCAAGAAAAGGGCAGCAAGTGAACCAGCTGGACCACCTCCAAAAATACCAAGAATCATGAGCAAAGCAGTGGAGGATGCCAAACAGGCAGAAAACCTAAGGGTCCAGCGTACACTGGAAATGGAGAGAAGGAGAGAAGAGGACAGAGAAAGAAGAAGAAAAAGACAAGAACGACAGTCAGAAGAAGAAAGGAAGATAGATCTTCTCATGACAAACTTTAAGTTTGGGAACAGAGAAGACACTGAACAAATTCTGACTCTGGAGATATTCAAGCTTCTGAAAATCACTGGAATATCAACACACAGCAACATGTCTCCAGAAGAATGTATTGCTTGGTGGAAAGATGGAGTAATTGATGGTGAGTTCGTGGGGGAAGCCTACAGGAACTACAGGCATCTAGATGTCACAGATGAATACTTAAGCCTGGTAAATCCGAAAGACCCCATCAAGACACGAGAAGCCATTAACAAGAAAAGGAAAGGCAACAAGAAGTAAGCTCTCGTGGTCCAAACTCCATCTTATTTCAATGTATTGATACTTATGTTGTTCTTGGTCTTATTTCTTTGAATCTTTTCCACTAAACTCTGTTATGTAAACATTCCCTTAATCTTAATACATATATCTTCTGCTGGGGGTGTTGCGTGAGTTTACTTATTCATGTTTAGTAGAATTGTTGTCAAACTTACCATATGCGCTGAAAATAAAATCAATGCTTTTTCTTTTTCAAATCAGCCATATAAGTAAGTATAAGTGTTGGCATCATCAAAAAGGGGGAAATTGTTAGGAACATCATGTAATAGGTTTTGATGATACCAACTGTTAAGTAAGAATCCCCAAGTCTCGATACATAGGCAAAACAATGTAAGTTCGATAAGTAAACTAAGAGCGAAAATACAACCGGGTAATTTGAGCTCAACTCGGGAAATATTTAAGCTTAAGGTAAACTTGTTTGAACAACTTAGAAGTTTTCGTGTTGTAAGCAAACAGATAGATCAGAAGCAGGCACGAGACAACTCTGGAGGAATAAGGGTCTACGAGACATCAACTAAGTCTCGAGACACAAGCCAAGTTCGAGAGGTAAGGACCTCTCGATATACCTATCGAGTTCGAGACGTAAAGAATATTCGAGAGATAGACCTCTCGATACATGGGATTGAAACATCAAGTGGTCGAGACATCTTTTATGGTCTCGATAAACCGGCACTTCTCCAAGAGGCTGAATGTTAGTCAACATGTGCAGATAAAATACTCTAAGTTTGGAGAAGAAGAATATCATGGAGATAAAATATTGAAGAGGTGCTGAGCGGGAGGTTTCAAAATGGACGGAAGTGGATGACACGTCAGACCTCCACCACAAACGGTCAAGAAGTGCACCAATCCTGAAGTGGTCAGATTCCCCAAACAAGGAATGATGGGAACACAAAAAGAGTAACTTTATCCAAAAGAATCAAGTGAAGCATGAACTCAAGAAAGTGGAATATGGAATATTCACTACAAAACAAAAGGCTCAAGTTACAAGACCACTACTCCATGAAAAATGCTAAAAATATGCAAGACCCATGATCAGCATGGGAGACCAATTTCAAACGGAATAGTTTTCCCTCCAACGGAACTATTCTTCTACTCTCATATATAAGGACGTAAAGACACAGAAGACAAAGGTTTGTTGTGAAAGAGGTCAAGAGGTTAACAAGAGGTGTCTGATAAAAACGTTCCAGTGCAAAGTGCTTAACTTGGAATATCATCCTGATATTCAATACAGCGAGAGAACACATCTTAGTGTTCGAAGAGAGTTACAAAGCTAAACTGTCATACATCCAGAAGGTGACCAAAGCTGCTCTACATCAAAGTTGATTCAACGATAGCTTGTGGTCAGATTGGAGATTGTTACATTTAACTGTGACTATCAACAACGTCTTGCTTTGGATTAAGCAAGGGAGGTGGAGTATCCTGGCTGCTGTCCGAGCGAAAGAAACCTGAGGCTTGACGCGGGCTTGGTGATCAAAGGTCAAGTGCTCGAGAGATGGAGTAACTGGAAGCGGGGAGAAAAACCTGGGGAGAGGCGGAGTAACCTGGCTGCTGTCCGAGCGAAAGAAACCTCAGGCTTGACGCGGGCTTGGTGATCAAAGGTCAAGCGCTCGAGAGGTGGAGTAACTGGAAGCGGGGAGAAAAACCTGGGGAGAGGCGGAGTAACCTGGCTGCTGTCCGAGCGAAAGAAACCTCAGGCTTGACGCGGGCTTGGTGATCAAAGGTCAAGTGCTCGAGAGGTGGAGTAACTGGAAGCGGGGCGAAAAACCTGAGGCTTGAGGCGGGCTTGGTGATCAAAGCTCAAGCGCTCGTTATTGTACTAGAAAGGGAAGTTTTTAGTGCAATCCTTTCAGGGAGTTTCTGGAAGAAGAGTGGACGTAGGCGGGTTGGCCGAACCACTTAAAAATCTCTCTTGCATTTACTTACTGTTTTCATCTCTCGCTAACTTCTCGATTGCACTGCATATAATCACACCTCTCGAACTAACTGAAACTCGTGCTAACTAAAAGGGGATAACATTTCCGCTGCGCATAAAACTTTGTCTTCACCTCGTGAGGTATCGAACTTAAACATCCTAAGTTCAATACACACGAGAGGTTGAAAAGATTTGCAAAATCTTATACAAGTCTATTCACCCCCCCCCCTCTAGACTTGTACCCCATCCCCTTGGGACCAACAGGACTTACCAAGCACCAGTGATTGTGCGACCGAGGCGTTGGTCGTGACCATAGACATTAACGGTGTCGACGTTCAGAGAGTCATGGTGGACACGGGATCAAGCGTCAACGCCATGTACCTGGATGTATTCCGGAAGCTCCAGTTGGATCGATCCAAACTAACGCCTGTCAGGACCCCGCTTTCAGGCTTCACGGGAACCATGATCCACCTGAAAGGAGTCATTCGCTTGCCCGTAGAGGTCGGGACAGTCCCGAGAGTCCTTCGCGCAATGATGGAGTTCGTGGTCTGGTCGTAGCGTTTTTAGGTACAAGCAAATACCCGGAGTATTCCGGGGTTATCGATCCACAGGGAAGCGGGGTATTAAGCACTAGTTACTAATTAATTCACGAGAAGCTATTCCTACGTTAACAATAGGTATTTATCTAAAATTATGAAAATAAAATAAATGAAGCAAGGCAAACGGACTTTTATATACAAGAGATTAAGAGCGGGATTTTTGGGTGTCAAAGTGTTTAATCACCTAGTGCCAATCTAAAGTGAAATAATCATTCGGGTTCAACAAGTGTGGATGATTGCAATCTAAAAGGGAAAGATTACTCTCGTAATTCAATCCCAAAACATGGTAATTGGAATACTCACTCTCGTGAGCTATTCACAACATATAATCAAGAACAAGCAATAAATGGAATACCCACTCTCGTGGGCTATTCACAATTGGAATACTCACTCTCGTGAGCTATTCACAA
>NC_044916.1:11131437-11140130 GCF_003576645.1 Ipomoea triloba | reverse complement strand
CCAGATCAAACGGAGGAATGAGGAGAGGTTAGGGATCAATCACTCAGGGGGAGGATCACGGTCCTTAACCAGATCAAGACGGAGGAATAAGGAGGTTTAGGGATCAATCACTCAGGGGGAAGATCCTTAAACTCATGTGGAAGACTTCACCTTCGAGAGGTGAATCTGATATATGAGGGGAAAGGCTAACTTTGGATATTAATGCTAGCCACGTGGTCATCGGTTACTGACGGTTTTTCGCACTTAAGGGCATTATCTTGATTAATGGAGCATGCCTGTATAAACATTCATTATATCCCACTATCCAAAAACCGCATTATACTTTACCAATATCCTTACCATACATTACATAACCGTTATAAAGGGTATTTCTGACCTTTTACTTCTTTGAAAACCGGTATCTTTTCTCGGATCAAATACCCTACCCATATATCCAACCCGAATCCACATGATATAAAAGCCAAATCCTTCTTCTTTACCCGGATTCAAGCTAAAACCGTTTACCCAAAATCCCAAATCCTAAACGCAGTACACATTCCCTCCAAAACATCTAACCTTCATCAATGGCGTCCGAATCCTCTACATCAACCTCATCTTCCGACGCATATCAGAGGGAGTTGCTACACATTCGCTCTCAGATCAAACAAGTCAAGGCGGGGAGTATCCTTGACAGAAATGGCTTCATCACCAACTCCCCTAATCCAAAAATGGCGGAAAAAGTCCTGAAGAAGTTTGAGAAAGCAGGACTGATGAAATACATGACGCACGACTACGGGACCGTTCACCCCTCGACTTCACAGAATGGTTCGCAAATGCCAAGGTCACGAAGGGTAAAATCGAAAGCCGCTTTAATGATTTTCCCATCACAACATCTGTAGGTGACCTCAGAGCGGCATTTGATTTCGCGTCATCGGAGGAAGCAGTCAAGCATCTATCGGATTACGACTTGGACAAGCAAGCTTCTGGGAGAAAATCCGACTAGCGACTGCACCACCCAGAGCATCCTCTGCCCTCCGCAAGTACCACCTAAAGGAGAGGTTTGCTCTCGCTGCCGACCTAATCATGAAGTTTGTGCTCGGCAAGGTGTCCGGAACTGACGAGGTTAGTCTAGACCTCCTCAAAATCCTCCATGCCATTTGGACAACAACAAGCTGGACTGGGCACATATTATCTTCAACTTCCTCCAACAGCAAGTGATGCGCTCAGTCTCCAACGCCAACCTGTCGATCAGTAAAAAGGTTGGTTTCGGCTTTGTTGTGCAATTTCTCTAAGCCTGAAGGGCTTCGAACTGAGGGAGGAAAAGAGATTCATCGAAATACCTATATGGGTAGGACGAAATCTCTAGTCCCCAAAACTAAAGGTGTTAAGGCTGCACCTTCTCCCTCACAGCCAAAAGGAAGGGGCAAAAGAAAGCCCAAACCGAGGAAAAGAATTCTGATGATGAACCTCTCGATGTACTGATACAAAGGGTTCATCTGCCAAAGAGGGCTAGGAAAGCCAAAACTGTTGCTGTCACCCGGGTTCAAGAGGTGGAACCGTCAGTTATACAAGTACCTTCGAGGACAGGGCACAAGCCCAGGGGGAACCTCAGGCTACACTGGCCACTGAGGTTGAGAGAGTGCCCCCTACCAGGTCCCTGTCAAGAGATTTGTGGTTAATGATGATATTACTGCTGAGGGTACTGGTGACTCTGTTGGTTTATCTCGAGAGATGGCTCGAGAGGTTGAAGGTACTGGGATCAGTGATCCAGTACAAGGAGATGCAGAAGAACCATGTGAGATGGTCGAGAGACAGACTACACAGTCAGGGTGGAGATGATCTCTTGGAGCATAGTCGAGAGATCACAGCTCAGATAGACGAAGCAATCTCTGCTACTGAAATCATCTCTGATGGGCGGGATGACTTATATGAAGAAGTTTCCACTCAGTTGGCAGTGGAAGCCACTCTTGATGACTTCTCCAGGGTGATCAGGTGGATCAACTGGAGAACCAGTTCTTTCACTCAATTGATGAGTCAAGCAGCTGAAATGGAGGCAGAAGAGCAGTTTGCACTCCAGTGGTTGGGCATCTCCGATCCCAGCTCAACAACTGATGGATCTTGCCCACGAAACACGAGTAATGAAGCTGAACAGTGAAAGAACTGATAAAGGGAAGAGCATAGCAGTTGAAGCACCAGAAGTTGAAGCTGAGCCTGAAGAAGATCCTGAAACAGAAGCACGATTTCGAGAAGATATCAGGCTCGCCACTGCCATCTCCTTGGGACAGAACGTTGAGTTCACGAGAGGGCCAGGAGAGACCTCTGGGGTTGCTCACGATGATATTGCAACAGCCGCAATCCCACTGTCCCAAGTCAGCAACTCTGCTCTGGACGAACAGGTAGAAGCTTCGAGAGGTGAATCCGAGACCTCTGAAGCACTTCAAGTGGCACCTAACACCGTTCTACTTTTGCCACCACCTGAGTCCACACCCTCGACTACTGATGAAGCACAGACAATTCGAGAGGGTGAAGTTCCGTTGCTCACACTGCCGGGTTTTCCTACTGCTCCTGAAATAATTATCATTCCAGACTCATCGGAGCAGACTGAAATGCAGTCAAATGAGCAACATGAGCAGAATGCCCCAAGTCCTGCTGGTTCGAGGAGTACTGATGATACCATCGAAGGTGGAAACCCGGAAGCACCTGTCGACACTACGTCTCCAACCTCACCAGCAGATGACAAAGTTCCCAGCACTGGTTCGAGAGGTGATGCTGAGGGGAACCTCTATTGGATGAAAACAGGGAAGCGTCCAATACGAAGAACTCTCTGGCTGACCCTATCTCCACAGTTGCTGAAGCTGAGGCTCCAGGTTCGAGAGGTGAGGAGCAAGAAGTGATCCATCCCTCAGGTGGAAATCGGGAAGCACCTGACATGGAGCTACCTTCGAGCTCTGAACCTTGTGTCCCTGTGGATCCTCAGACGTTAAATCGAGAGGTGGACTCGCAATTGCAAGTCATGGGTGGAAATCTGGAAGCACCCAAGTCCCCTCCGACGAAAGGTACATCTCGATCCTCATCTCCTACTTCTGACTATGATCAACAGGCCGAAGAAGTCTTCATTGGCGAAGTGCGTCAATTCATGGCTGATCAATCTCAGAAGATGGCTCAGCTCGAAAGAATACTCGCTGTGGTCCGCAATGCTGCAATGCCTGCTGCTGGCACAAGTGAATCCCAAGGCCGTCATGCCGAACTTCTCGAACAGGATATGGGCTGAGGATGCAGCACGGAAAGCCACTGATGAAGCCGCTGTAGCTCGAGCAGAGGCTGCAAGTGCGAGGGCTGAATTAGCCGAGATGCGAGCAGAGCTTCGAGCCTTCCAATATTCCAGTGAACTTCGACAGGATGTGATGAAGGCCATACTCGATGACCTGTCGAACCAAGTGCCTGCCCAACTTCAAGCAATCTTCGAAGGTATGTCCACCTCCTCTCCCGTGCTGATGATGCCAACAAGGGGGAAAATAAAGAAAAAGAAGGGGGAACAACGGGCAAGAAAAGGGCAGCAAGTGAACCAGCTGGACCACCTCCAAAAATACCAAGAATCATGAGCAAAGCAGTGGAGGATGCTAAACAGGCAGAAAACCTAAGGGTCCAGCGTACACTGGAAATGGAGAGAAGGAGAGAAGAGGACAGAGAAAGAAGAAGAAAAAGACAAGAACGACAGTCAGAAGAAGAAAGGAAGATAGATTTCTCATGACAAACTTTAAGTTTGGGAACAGAGAAGACACTGAACAAATTCTGACTCTGGAGATATTCAAGCTTCTGAAAATCACTGGGATATCTACACACAGCAATATGTCTCCAGAAGAATGCATTGCCTGGTGGAAAGATGGAGTAATTGATGGTGAGTTCGTGGGGGAAGCCTACAGGAACTACAGGCATCTAGATGTCACAGATGAATACTTAAGCCTGGTAAATCCGAAAGACCCCATCAAGACACGAGAAGCCATTAACAAGAAAAGGAAAGCCAACAAGAAGTAAGCTCTCGTGGTCCAAACTCCATCTCATTTCAATGTATTGATATCTATGTTGTTCTTGGTCTTATTTCTTTCAATCTTCTACTAAACTCTACTTTGTAAACATTCCCTTTTATAATCATATATATCTTTTGCGGGGTGTTGCGTGAGTTATTATTCATGTTTTAGTAGAGTATTTGTCAAACTTACCATATGCGCTGAAAAATAAAATCCTGTTAATTCTTTCTATCAAATCAGCCATATAGAGTAAGTATAAGTGTTGGCATCATCAAAAAGGGGAAATTGTTAGGAACATCATGTAATAGGTTTTGATGATACCAACTGTTAAGTAGAAATCCCCAAGTCTCGATGCATAGGCAAAACGCTGTAAGTTCGACAAGTAAACCAAGAGCGAAAATACAACCGGGTAACTTTGAGCTCAACTCGGAAAATATTTAAGCTTGAGGTAAATTTGTTTGAACATCTTAGAAGTCTCGTGTGTTGTAATCATATAGACAGATCAGAAGAAGCATGGGACAACACTGGAGGAATAAGGGTCTGCGAGACATCAACTAAGTCTCGAGACATAAGCAGAGTTCGAGAGGTAGGACCTCTCGATACAGTTATCCAGTTCGAGACATAAACAGAGTTCGAGAGATAGACCTCTCGATATTTGAGTTCGAGACATCAAGCAATCAAGATATCAACCTTGGTCTCGATACACTAACAATTCTCCAACAAAGCTGAAGGACGGTCATACTTAAAGTCTGGAGAAGAAGAATATCATGGAGATGGAATAATGAAGAGGTGCCGAACGTGAAGATTTCAAAATGGGCGGAAATGGATGACACGTCAGATTTCCACCACAAACGGTCAAAAGGTGCACCAATGCTGAAGTGGTCTGATTCCCTACAAACAAGGAATAATGGGAATATAAAAAGAGTAACTTTTACCAAAAGACGAAAGTGGAGCATGGACTCAAGAAAGTGAACTATGGAACATTCACTACAAGACAAAGAGGTTCAAGTTACAAGATCACCACTCCATGAATATGCTGAAAATATGCAAGACCCATGATCAGCATGGGAGACAATTTCAAACGGAATAATTTTCCCTCCAACGGAATTATTCCTCTACTCTCATATATAAGGACGTAAAGACACACAAAGAAGGTTCGAAATTCTTAAGAAGTGTCTGTCTAAAACGTTCAAGTGCAAGTGCTTAACTTGGAATATCATCCTGATATTCAAAAACAGCGAGAAAAACATCTTAGTGTTTCAAGAGAGTTACAAAGCTTAAACTGTTATACATCCAGAAGGTGACCGAAGCTGCTCTACATCGAAGTTGATTCAACGATAGCTTGTGGTCAGATTGGAGTCTGTTACATTCAACTGTGACAACCAAAAACACCTTGCTTTGGATTAAGCAAGAGAGGTGGAGTAACCTGGCAGCTGTCCGAGTGAAAGAAACCTGAGGCTTGACGGGCTTGGTGATCAAAGGTCAAGTGCTCGAGAGGTGGAGTAGCTGGAAGCGGGGAGAAAGACCTTGGAGAGGCGGAGTAACCTGGGAGCTGTCTTGTGAAGATCCTGAGGCTTGACGCGGGCTTGGTGATCAAAGGTCAAGTGCTCGAGAGGTGGAGTAACAAGAAGCGGGGCGAAAAACCTGAGGCTTGAGGCGGGCTTCGTGATCAAAGCTCAAGCGCTCGATATTGTACTAAAAAGGGAAGTTTTTAGTGCAATCCTTCCAGGGAGTTTCTGGAAGAAGAGTGGACGTAGGCGGGTTGGCCGAACCACTTAAAAATCTCTCTTGCATTTACTTACTGTTTTTATCTCTCGCTAACCTCTCGATTGCACTGCATATAAACGCACTTCTCGAACTAACTCAAACTCGTGCTAACTAAAAGGGGATAACATTTCCGCTGCGCATAAAACTTTGTCTTCACCTCGTGAGGTATCGAACCTAAACATCCTAAGTTCAATACACACGAGAGAGGTGAAAAGATTTGCAAAATCTTATACAAGTCTATTCACCCCCCCTCTAGACTTGTACCCCATCCCCTTGGGACCAACAATTGGTATCAGAGCAAGTTCTCTGATCGATATAAACCTTTGTTTATATTGCCTAGAGATCCTTCTTTGAAAAATCCTTTAAAAGTTTTCAAAGCACGAGATAATTCTAAAATGGATAGCATGTTGTCGAGACATCTTCTCTTTGATCTTAGCAGGTTCGATGACTGGAAAACACGCATGCTTGCGTATCTATCAGCCCTCCATGATGAGATGGCCGAAGTTATAACATCTGGACCAGTCAAGATCATGATGGTAAACACGACTGCTGAGCAAACCAGAGATACACCAAAGTATGTCCCCAAACCTAGGGAAGAATGGACAAGTGATGATAGGAAGAGAAACAACTTGGACAACATTGCCAAGGATATTCTCTTCAGAGCTATAGACGAAACCATCTTTCCAAAAGTAAGAAAGTGCAAAACGGCGAAAGAGGTATGGGATACTTTGATGTTGATTGGTGAAGGTGACGAACAGGAGAAGGAGAACAAGCTCACCGTGGCCATGAAGAAGTTCGAGGACTTCAAGATGAAGCCAGGGGAGAGCATCGACAGCATGGAATCTCGTTTCATGAAGCTATCAATAGAGATCAGTGATCTCGAGAAGGAGATTCCACAAAAGGAGCTAAACCTGAAGGTCTTACGAGGCCTTACCAAGGAGTGGGAAATGAAGGTGATCACAATGCGTGATCACAGGGATTTGAAGAACACCACAACCGACCAACTATTCAGAGATCTCAAAGCCTTCGAATTTGAGATGTTTTTCCCAAGAGATGAGGACATTGTGGATCGACGAAACGTAGCACTTGTTGCTGAGCAACCATCCACATCTTCAAGGTCAGACTCTAATCCTATGAATGTTATGTCTGACGAACAGTTTGCTCTCTTTGTGAGAAAGTTCAGGAAATACATGAAGATGAACCAGGAGAGCAACAAAAGTTCACCTTCCTCCTCAAGAAGGAAAAATGAGAGATATCCATCCAGAAGTACGGAGGAGGAAAATCAGGGTCTATGCTACAACTGTAGAAGACCGGGACATTTCAAGGCCGAATGCCCTTACCCACTAGTAAGCAAGCATCAGGGCCAAGAAGGCAAGGATTCCAAGAGAATAGAGGAATCCAGGGAGAAGCCAACACAAGGTGGCTTCAAAGGATCATCAAAGACGTATCAGCGCAGGAAGGCGCTTGTTGCTGAAGAATTCGAGAGGACAATCGAGGAGTCCGAGACGTCGAGCTCCAGCGAAAGCAGCAGCAGCTCAGAGGATGAGAGGGGGCTCATCTGCTTATACACCGAGGAAGAGGAGAATCAATGCCTAATGGCCATTGACAACGAGGTAACCTCTACTCCTACATCTCGCTGCTCTACTTCTACCTCTCGTTGTTCTTCATTTAAAAGCGATGAGGACCCCTTCGAGATGTTGGAATCGCTCAGAAGGAACCTTAACATCGCCAATAGCACTCATGCTAGAGTGATGGATGAAAACAGCAAGCTAACTGCTGAAAGAGATATGCTTAAGAACGTCTCGAAAGAGAATTTGGAGCTGACTCTCAAAGTAAGTGAGTTAGAAGCCAAAGTAATCCTACTATCTGAAGAGTGCAAAGCTCGAGAGATGAGAGAGCTTAATCTTCGAAAGGTCATAGCATCATACACTAATTCCTCCAAAGCTATGGAGAAAATGGTGGTTGATCACAGACCTACAAGTGATAGAACCGGTCTAGGGTTCCATCAAGACCATCTCTCGAGAGATAAACAGACCAATGGTTTGGGAGCTTCAAGAAATGGAGGATCTCAACCCAAACCAAATAAAGGTCATAAAGGACCAACAGAAAAGACCAAAGTAGCTATTCATAAACCGTCCCTATACACCAGCAATGGAAAGTATAGGAAAGCTACGAAGAATGGCCGGGTAAACAATATCGAGAGATCACCTTGCTATCTCTCGCAAGGCCATTCCAAGTACAAAAAGAGCTACACTCCATATAATGCACCTCAAGGCAAATATGGAAGGTCTGAGATCCACATAGTTAGGAACTCACGGATGGAGAAAGGAAGACTCTATCCATCTAGTGAGAATTGGTCATCAAATCACAAGTTCTGGAAGAAACCTCACTTTCAGCAATTTCACATGACCAAACAGCGTATGAAAGGCATGGTGCATAAGCCGGTCGAAAAGTCTCTACCTAAGTTGATTTATGCACCAAAGAGGCCTAAAACCTTTGCTAGCATTCCTTATAATTATCAAACGTACAATGGCTACATTGCGCCTAGGCCTGGAATAATGGGCACAAGGTATAAATGGATGCCTAAACTCACTAACCCACCAGGACCCAAAGTTTGGGTACCTAAACTTGCTTGATTTCCTTGCAGGACACCAGGGACGTGTGGTTCATTGACAGTGGATGTTCGAGACATATGACTGGAAATCTAACACTGCTTGAGAACATCCAACCTATCGAAGGTCCCTTGGTGACATTTGGCGACAACGAGAAGAAGGGGCGCACAAGAGCTGTTGGTGAAATCCAAAAGAATGAGCTGGTTATTAAAGGAGTGTCCTACGTTGAGGGGCTCAAGTTCAATCTCCTTAGTACAAGCCAGTTCTGTGACAAGGGCCACAAAGTTGTCTTCACCAAAAGCAAATG
>NC_044916.1:11120369-11129159 GCF_003576645.1 Ipomoea triloba | reverse complement strand
CTCATGTTGGCACAAAATCCTTGAGTATGTTGTTGAGGAACATGATTGGAGGGGTAGAATGTATAGCAATATTCTTCAAAGTGATCCCCTCCACAAAAAGAACACCATTGTTGTTGTGATGTGAATGCTTGAGAGGAGCCTTCATAGAAATGGTCTTGGCTTGAGTTGGCATAATTTGAGAAATGTTGTTGTTGTTCCATTCCTCCATAGTCTTGGTACCTATTCCAACTCATCTCATAATCATGGGAAGAAGAGTAAAATGGTGGCAAAGCTCCTTGAAATTCATATCCATCCATAAAAAAAATTGTTAACAAAAACAAAAACAAACAAAAGAATAATGGAATAGACTCCTAGAAAAAAAATTTCACTAATGTCAATACAAAACACCGCTTCCCCGGCAACGGCGCCAATTTGGCCGTAGCGTTTTTAGGTACAAGCAAATACCCGGAGTATTCCGGGGTTATCGATCCACAGGGAAGCGGGGTATTAAGCACTAGTTACTAATTAATTCACGAGAAGCTATTCCTACGTTAACAATAGGTATTTATCTAAAATTATGAAAATAAAATAAATGAAGCAAGGCAAACGGACTTTTATATACAAGAGATTAAGAGCGGGATTTTTGGGTGTCAAAGTGTTTAATCACCTAGTGCCAATCTAAAGTGAAATAATCATTCGGGTTCAACAAGTGTGGATGATTGCAATCTAAAAGGGAAAGATTACTCTCGTAATTCAATCCCAAAACATGGTAATTGGAATACTCACTCTCGTGAGCTATTCACAACATATAATCAAGAACAAGCAATAAATGGAATACCCACTCTCGTGGGCTATTCACAATTGGAATACTCACTCTCGTGAGCTATTCACAATAAATCCCTTAATCAACATGTCCTCTCTCGAGGTACAAGAATCAAGTGCAATTGTGGGTGCTCTAATTCATAGACAAATTTAGCAATGAAACAAGTAATTAGGATCCTTAACTACAAGCATCAAGAAATTAAGCCACAATTACAACACAAGTAATAAACCCAAATAGATATTTCATTCAAGCAATTCAAGAACTAGGCACATAGGTTCATAAACACTTATCAATCCAAAAATCCCAAAGGAAAGCTTAGCCTATCATGGCTAAAATAGATTCAACAAATATACAATAAAGCTTTAAAATAGAAAAGAGAGGAAGAAATTCTCCCGAATGATGCCTCCAAGCTCTTCTCTTTGATCTCTCTTCTCCAATTGATTTTTCCTTTCAAGCTCTTTGAGAAGATGATAGCTTCCCTTTCTTGCTCTCCTTTGTCCAAAATCCGCAGCCAAGCTTAGGGTTTGAAGAGAAAATGATGCTTTTATAGTGGGTGGAGAATGGAGGGCAAAAATGACAATTTTTAGAAGTTTAGAATCGCAGATCTGCGACATTCGACGCGTCGAATCCAACATTCGACGCGTCGAATCTTTACAGCGCCGAAACGAGGCTATTCTGCCTCATTTTTGGGATTTTCGACGCGTCGAAAGTTGAGTTCGACGCGTCGAAAATTCCTGTGACGCAGTTCCGACTTGCATCCTGATTTTGACCCTTTTCCCTTTCGAATTACACTTTGATGTCTTCATAAGAGTTGTAGCCCTTGAAGTCTTCTTTCCAATGGCTCAAGAATCATCTCATTTGGATATTCATAGGAAGAGATATGGTCCGATTACCAAGATGTCGCCATGGTAGCGGGAATTACAACTCTTTGGCTCCTTTGAATTGGCTTTTGCTCCCAAATAGTTCTAATGCACTTCTAAACACATCAAAAACATCTAAACCAAGCATTATACCATTTAAAATATGAAAACAAGGAAATAAGCATTGGACACAACATTTTATCACACAATTAACTATAAAACCTACATAAAAACACAAGTAAAATAAGTACAAATGAGAGTGTATCATGGTCGTCGACCTTGCATGCATCCACAACGTCATACTAGGTAGACCGGGGATTTCGTAGCTCGGCGCGATCATTTCAATGCCGCACCTATGCATGAAGTTCCAGACGCCGGAAGGAGTGGGCACGGTCAGAGGTGATCCCCAGTCGGCGAGGCGATGCTATGTCCGGGCCGTCGAGAAGCAAGGCGCCAGCACGTCCTAAGTAAACACCATCAGCAAAAGGAAAGAGGATGTTCGGTCTGAGTGCCCCGAGCCGTCAGAAGAAGTAGAGGTGGTGGCGCTATCCGATTCCCGGCCTGATCGAACTGTAAAGATCGGCTCGGCCCTATCTCCAGACTTGCGGACCGCAATTATCGGAATTCTCCGGGAATACTCCGATATCTTTGCTTGGGGCCCGGAAGACATGCCTGGGATTGACCGTCAAACTATATGTCACAGATTGGCCGTCCGCCCGGGATCCCAGCCAGTCAAGCAGAAACAAAGGCACCTGTCTTCCGACCGACGAGAGTTCATTCGCGCTGAGACGAGGTCTCTAGCGGCCGCCGGACATATCCGGGAGGTCCACTACCCCGAATGGTTCGCGAACGTGGTCCTGGTCTCCAAGCCTCCGGCCTGGAGGATGTGCGTGGATTATACCGACCTCAATAAGGCATGCCCGCTGGATCCGTTCCCCTTCCCGAGTATCCACCAGATGGTCGATGAAACCGCGGGCACCGAGCTACTAAGTTTCATGGACTCCTTCAAAGGATACCACCAAGTGATGATGGCCGAAGAAGACGAGGCCAAAACAGCGTTCATCACCCCGGACGATCTGTACTGCTACCGAGTGATGCCGTTCGGCCTCCGTAATGCTGGAGCTACTTACCAAAGGATGGTGAACGCCCTGTTCGGAGAGCTGAACGGCAAAACAATGGAGTCCTACATCGACGACATGCTGGTGAAAAGCAAGAACATGCACGATCATGCGTCCGACTTGCGACATAGCTTTGAGATCATGAGGCGTAACCGGCTGAGACTCAACCCGGTCAAATGCATGTTCGCCGTCGGAACCAGGAAGTTCCTCGGGTTCATGATAACGAGGAGAGGGATAGAGCCGAACCCCGCGAAAGTGAAGGCAATTATGGACATGAGGCCGCCGACCACGGTCAGGGAAGTCCAACAGTTGACCGGCCGGTTGTCAAAGCTCGCTGAACGGGCTCACCCGTTCTTCCAAACGCTGAAGAAGACCTCTGCTTTCACGTGGACTGATGAGTGTCAAAAAGCTTTCGAGAGTTTAAAGGAGTATTTGGCTTCGCCGATAGTGTTGTCCAGACCGGAGCCCGGCGAGGAGTTACAAATCTATCTCTCGGCATCCGACCGCACAATCGGTGCAGTACTGTGCAGAACCGACCCGGAAGGAGTACAGCGCCCGGTCTATTACCTCAGCCACGCCCTCCGGGGTCCGGAACTACGGTACTCCCATTTGGAAAAGGTTGTGTTTGCGTTATACACGACTGCGAAGAAGCTCACGCCCTACTTTCAAGGCCGGGTGGTTCGGGTGTTGACTAATCAGCCGATGGGCGCCATTCTTCGAACGACCACGTCTTCAGGACGATTGATCAAATGGGCGATGATTTTGACTCAGTTTGCAATTGAGTACACGCCGAGACCGGCTATCAAAGGACAAGCCTTGGCGGACTTCGTTGTAGAATGTTCGGCGAGGGACGAAAGCGCGCTGAACCAACCCCGGCAGAGTGGGAAATCGCAACGGATGGGTCGAGCTGCAAACAGGGCGCAGGCGCTGGCATTGTTCTTACTAGCCCGGAAGGCTTTAAGGTTTATTACGCCCTGTCACTCGCCTTCTCGCCGACCAAAAATGAAGCAGAATATGAGGCATTCATCGCCGGCCTACGTAACGCCCGTTCTCTGGGAGCCCGTGTAACACCCCGAACCTACCTTCCCGTACATCCGAGGCGTTACCGCCACACCTAGAGAGAGAATTCTATCGTTCCTCGATAGGCCTCACTCTAGGTGCACAGGCTAAAGGAGTTATCCTCATCATAACAACCACTCAACAAACCTTACAACTTTCAGACATGTTAATAGATGAAGCTTCATTAAGCAGGGTTCATAATTCTTTTTCAAAATACATACATAGGAAGCCTATCGGGCTCAAAATACCAACAGGGTTCGACCTAAAAGCACTGGTTATGCCTAGCCATTACTACGGCTACAAAAATTTATGTACACCAAAAACAAATTCCCCAGAAACTCCCAAAGATCCAACGTCTAGTCAAGCCTGCGGTACACGGGGCCAGTGAACTCTCCCCAGACCAGGTGCCACTCCCCCTCATACCAAGTAATATGGTCCAAAAACCGAGAAGTGGTTATGACCATCGACCACTCCTCCCAAACATCCCGAGGGCTAGGGTCCCAAGGGTAGGGGTAGTGCACAATGAACTCTAGGGGATCGCTACCCTCTAACGGCTCTATGGGGTAGAAGCCGTAAGCAGCCTGGATCTCGTCCATAACCGGGCAAGAGTAAAACGGGGCCGCCGGAGCCATAGGAGTATCTGGGTGCGTGGGAGCCTCAGGAGCATAACCGGGCGCATACGGGTCTTCTCCCTCCATCATCTGTATATAGTCATCATAGTCCATACCCTGACAAACGTACTCCGGTGAGCTTTCGGAGCTCACCGGACTGCAAGAACTGACACTAGACGGCATCTGATAAGAACACAGTGAAGTGTAGTTAGCACGACGGCTAAGCAAGGATATCCAAGGGTTATTTAAAACTAAGTAAAGGTTTTGAAAACAAAAGAGTACTTAGGATACCCTATACCTTACTCATCTGCAAGATTCTACCTGCAACATAATCAACAACTTGCATACATCATGAGTAGAATTCAACTATGTTGATAACATTCCTTCTTGACAAGGTCATTTAGTAATCATTCACATACTCAATAATATAATGTTAAACAGATAAGCATACTAGCAAGTAATATAAACATAATTCGTACATCTTGCTTGTAACCATTTTAGTAGAAAACTTTTCCTCACAAAGAGATCCTCATCATTTTCCACCTTTCAAAGAGTAAGATTACCCACAAACTTTGGGTATTTAATTACTTGTCACATCTTTCTTTCCCATAGCTACGGAGTAACTACATTCACATTTCAAAATTTTTCTTAGTCCTAGATAGAAAGTGTAAGACCTTTGGAGTCCTTTCTCCACTTCTGACCACTTGGATCGTTGAACTCGGGTTCAGTGGTCATCGCCCGGTCTAATACTGATCCCCTGGACTTATAGGAGCGTTGGAATGATTCCTAGCTAGCCTCACTAGGTTCATAAGAACGTCACCTACCCAAACATAGAGTGACTATACTTAAGTGTGCACACCCCCGTAGGAGTACCTTTTCCTTCCGGGTGATATAGTACTCGGCGAATAGACTTCGCCCACAGTATGATTGATCATACACATAATTACCATGCGGAATAGGCACTTTAAGCTCATCTTTATTCCGTGGTTAACAAGGTCCTTCACAACTTACTAGAACTAAGGTTTGAAAATATTTTTCTATCCTTTCCCCTTTCTTGCTTTGAAAATAGTTTGAACATGCTTGGGTCAATCCCAACACTCGGAATTAAATTCCCCTTTCAACCCAACTCAAGAACTCTACCTTTCTTTTCAAAATATTTGAATGATCTACTAACATCATGTCACTATGGTAATTCAAGTGTAATTGCCCTACACTTTTATCTTCACAAAAATTCACATAAGCCTCACCTTTATCACATACGTCTCAAGGCATAAACATGTACATTTCCCCACTTCAACATATGCGTAACACATAACAACATTTATTCTTTCAAACACGTACTACCCAACTACATAGTGTTCTTCTTATTACTCACATGTATAATTATGATTCATACAACTATATACCTCACACAAAAAGTGACATTTTAATTATACATATATACCCATATATGTACTCATAAATATACGACCTACATATATATATACATAATCCCTACATATAATTTGTATATATACATGTATCCCTACATGTGTGTACGTACCATATATATGTATATAATTTACCCTTATTTTAGATATATATATACGTATATTACACTCACACACCCATATTGTTATATATATATATATATATACATATATATAATACACTAGATCACTCACACACACATCACGTAGGGTATATATATATATATATTTAACTACACTATTTAGACCACACACACACACTACTCGTAACTCACATATGTATACATTCCCATACTTTATATATATATATATATATATATATATATATATACATATATATATATATATATATATATATAACATAAACACAAATACATATATATACTTATATTTTTTTTTTATATAGATTACATCCCATATCTATGTGTTACATTTATTTTATAATGCACTTAGTATGCTTAAATTAGAAGTTTGGGCACTTTGGCAACTACCTCATACTCACAATATTTTTGTACACACATATATCATGAACAACATCTTTATACATATTTACACATGCATCAAGTACACAAAAATTCCATCTAGCACTCAAACTAATTTCCACAAAATCATCAATCACCTAGTTTCAAACAACCTCAACCAAATAAAGGGATTCCTTACCTTAAATGGGTTCCAAATCTTGTAGGAGGTCTTTGTAGGTGGTTTTCCCCAATTTACCTCAAAACCCTAAAATTTCATCAACCACATAACACAAGATTTCAAGAAATTTTAACTTAGATTTAGGTTCTAGGAGGCAAAATAAAACTAATTACCGAATAAAATTGAAATTTTACCGAATATCTTGGAGGTTGTGTTGAAGGTCTTGGCTATGGAAGTTGGAGTTGAAGAAGAAGATGAAATTTCACTCTCTCTCTCTCTCCCTTGAGTAATTTCGGCCAACACACAAAAATGGGGAAGAAAAATGGGTTTTTATGGTCTTTGGTCAAAAGGTTGACTAGTCCACACCTAATGGATAAGATATCACCTAACTTGGATTAAAATACTCCAAAATATCTTTACTTAGACTGTTTGGGATTAATTCAGATAAATTCTCGGTGGAAACTAATTCAATTCAAATAATTCTCGAACCCAAAAATTTATTCCAGTCTAGAACTCAAAATTGGGCTAGGTTCGGTACACCGCGAAATTTCGCGATGTACGATCACAAATAAATTTTGGCTGCTATGGGCTAATCTAATTAAATAGGAAATTCAAGAATAATAGTATGATGCCTAAAAATCCATTTCCTAGGACAAACGGGTCCGAATCCTAGTTCCTAAAATTTTTACGGTTCGTGACCGGGACGTACGATCGCTGCTTATTACTAACTGTCCTTACTTATAATAATTCTTTCGAAGCATCTGGAGATCATCTCATGGATGTTATAGCCTAAAGAAAAATTTTTCGAACCTTAATTTTACTGAAATAGGTGGGGGGTTACAGTCTACCCTCCTTAAGAAAAGTTTCGTCCCCGAAACTTACTTTCTCGCATCTAGGGTCTCTCAGTAGATCGCTACCTACTTTCATGCACACATATGGCAATTAGCACTTAGAACATTACACATCAAGCATCTTAGACACATAACAAGTAGATTGACTCTTACTTACTTGAGTTAAACAACTCTGGATATCGTTCCATCATCGTGTCCTCCAATTCCCAGGTAGCTTCTTCTGGGCTATGGTTTGACCATTGAACTTTGATCATCCGGATCGACTTTCTCCTCGTGTCTCGGGTTTTAGAATCCAGGATTTGAATTGGTCTTTCTTCATATGTCAATGAGCCATCCATTGTAAGTTCCTCCGGCTCCAGTACATGAGATGCATCAGGCACATATCGTTTCAATTGAGAGACATGAAACACATTATGTACTCGGTCCAGCTCGATGGGTAGAGCTAATCGGTATGCCAGATTTCCCACTCTTTCTAAAATCTCGTAGGGTCCTATAAATCGAGGGCTCAGTTTTCCTTTCTTTCCAAATCTTTTGACCCCCTTGGTGGGTGAGACTTTCAATAATACTTTCTCTCCCACTTGGTACTCTATGGGTTGTCGCTTTAGATCAGCATAAGACTTTTGGCGATCTTGTGCGATTTTCATCCTCCCCTGAATCACTTTGATTGCCTCAATGGTTTCTTGTAAGTACTGAGGTCCAAGAATAACAGCATCACTCTTATCGCTCCAACATAGTGGACTTCGGCACTTCTGTCCATATAATGCTGCGTAAGGAGCCATTCTTATAGTGGCATGATAATTGTTGTTGTATGAGAATTCAATTAGATCCAACTGTTCATCCCACGAGCCCTGAAAGTCGAGTGCACAACCTCTGAGCATATCCTCCAAGGTTTGGATTGTTCGCTCCGTTTGACCATCGGTGGCAGGATGAAAGGCAGTGCTCATCTTGAGTTGCGTACCCATGGCTACCTGTAATGTTTCCCAAAATCTCGATAGGAACCGTGAATCTCGGTCTGAAATAATATCGCGTGCTATCCCATGATATTTAACCACATACTTGATGTAGGCCCTTGCCATTTTCTCCATTGACCAAGTTTTGTTCATCGGAATAAATCTTGCTGTCTTGGTTAACCGATCAACAACAACCCACACTTGGTCATTTCCAGCTCTTGTCCTTGGTAATCCTCCCACAAAGTCCATGGAGATTGAATCCCACTTCCATTGAGGAACTTCCAATGGTTGTAGCAACCCTTTCGGCTTACTTCTCTCAGCCTTAACCTTTTGTCAATTTAAGCATTTAGCCACAAATTCCGCAATATCTTTCTTCATGCCCATCCACCAGAAATTTTGCCTCAAATCCTTGTACAGTTTGTCCCCTCCTG
>NC_044916.1:11117787-11119788 GCF_003576645.1 Ipomoea triloba | reverse complement strand
TATATTACTAACATATATGTATTAAGAGTGTCATTTTCTTCTACCATACTAGTTGGGAGTCAATATTGAAATGTTTTTAACTCAAATTGAATTAAAATTTTTTGTAAAAATGGTCCAATTGCACACTTTTTAAGTTCAATGGCCCAATTGCACAAAAGCTACAAGTTCAGTGGTCTATTTGACATTTTTTCCTTTATTTTATTATTTTCACGCGATTCACTTCAACATATATTTTTATAGCTCATAATATACATTATTTTAAGGAAAAATTGTAATTTATGTCCCTCCATAATATGTCAATTATCAATGTCACTCCTGAATTATTAGTGGTGTAAATGTTGTCCCTCAATTTCTAAAACGATACATATATTGTCCCTCGTTGGTGTAAATGTTGCCTCTCAATTTTCAAAACAGTATATATATTGCCCCTCACGTACGGTACGGGAGGGACAATATATGTACCGTTTTGAAAATTGAAGGGCAACATTTACACCACTAATAATTCAGGGGTGACATTGATAGTTGACATATTATGGAGGAGTATAAATTACAATTTTTTCTTATTTTAAAGTATAAATTACATTTTTTAACTCATAATATTCAACGACGTCGTTTTGGACCATGCATAATTTGCCTCATTCTATGTATGCTACTTTTTTTTTTTTAGTACATGTATACTACGTTTTGTTTCTTTCAGTATTTTTTTTTTCAAAAGCTATTTGTACTGTGTATTCAACTTCACTGAGTATTGAATATTGAAAAAAAAAACAAAAACAAAAAAAACAAAAAAAGTAAACAAAAACAAAAACAAAAACAAAAACAAAAAACAAATAAACAAAAAAACGCACACACAACTGATAATTTGTTACTTTGTACTATGTATTTGTGTTAGGACTTGGAGTATCTTCGCATGACCTCTTAGAGCATCCTTATTAATAGTTTTTTTTAAGTTTATTGTGTGAGGTGGAAGAGAGAGAGAGAGTGATTTGGAAGAGAGGAGAGAGGAGAGAGGTGATTTTATTTTTACAGGAGTAGTGGTTTATTGTGGTCCCAATATGAAAGAGAAAATTATTTAGCTTCCACATTTTTGTGCGTTCAGCACAGTGAGTGCACAATGGCCCTAAAAAGGCGCACGTGAACAGCAAGAATCCTTTAGGAGCGTAAATTATTTATACTTTTTGTTTTTGTAATCTGACATTTATTTTCTTTTTGTTTTTTCTTTATCTTTTCTTCTTCTCTTTCCTAATCATATTGTAAAAACTTTTAAAAAACTACAAATAATGTAGGTGCTCTTAGGAGTTAGAAAGAGACACTTTCATGTAATAAAAAAATACTGAAATAAGAGTATAATTGAGTTGAGTATGAAAAACTCAAAATTTAACTCAATTAAAAAAAATTGAAGCTTGAAGTTTGATTTGAGCTTAATCAAGTTTATATTTTTTTAGCTCAAGTTATTTTGTAAATATATTTGACATGATAATTGGACAAGATACTAGATCTGACCCAGTGCATTTATACCTAGTTGTTATGCCATGGACCTGGGTCCACCTTGCAAGGTGGACCCAGGTTCATATTCAGAATTTTAAAACTCTATGTTCATAAGTTTTGAACTCTATGTTTACAATTTTTAAACTCTATATTCATAATTTTTAACTCTATGTTCACAATTTCAGAACTCTATATTCAATAGTATAACATAATTTTTTAATGAGTAAATTGCACTTTTGGTCCTATGACTATAGGGGTCCTGTTAATTGCGACACTTGACTTTAAAAACTAACAAATTAATCCCTTAACTACACTTTTTTTAACAGATTTGGTCCTCCGGCCAAATCACNCTTGTTGATGAGTATCCTAGAAATACTCCATCATCTGCCTTTTCTTCAAAAGTTCTTCGTTGAGCCTTCCCATTGTTGTGGATATAGCATTTGCACCAGAATGTGTGGAAGTGGCTTACATTCGGTTTTCTTTCATTCCACAACTCATATGGAGTCTTTCCAA
>NC_044916.1:11108661-11109493 GCF_003576645.1 Ipomoea triloba | reverse complement strand
TGTAACACCCCGAACCTACCTTCCCGTACATCCGAGGCGTTACCGCCACACCTAGAGAGAGAATTCTATCGTTCCTCGATAGGCCTCACTCTAGGTGCACAGGCTAAAGGAGTTATCCTCATCACAACAACCACTCAACAAACCTTACAACTTTCAGACATGTTAATAGATGAAGCTTCATTAAGCAGGGCTCATAATTCTTTTTCAAAATACATACATAGGAAGCCTATCGGGCTCAAAATACCAACAGGGTTCGACCTAAAAGCACTGGTTATGCCTAGCCATTACTACGGCTACAAAAATTTATGTACACCAAAAACAAATTCCCCAGAAACTCCCAAAGATCCAACGTCTAGTCAAGCCTGCGGTACACGGGGCCAGTGAACTCTCCCCAGACCAGGTGCCACTCCCCCTCATACCAAGTAATATGGTCCAAAAACCGAGAAGTGGTTATGACCATCGACCACTCCTCCCAAACATCCCGAGGGCTAGGGTCCCAAGGGTAGGGGTAGTGCACAATGAACTCTAGGGGATCGCTACCCTCTAACGGCTCTATGGGGTAGAAGCCGTAAGCAGCCTGGATCTCGTCCATAACCGGGCAAGAGTAAAACGGGGCCGCCGGAGCCATAGGAGTATCTGGGTGCGTGGGAGCCTCAGGAGCATAACCGGGCGCATACGGGTCTTCTCCCTCCATCATCTGTATATAGTCATCATAGTCCATACCCTGACAAACGTACTCCGGTGAGCTTTCGGAGCTCATCGGACTGCAAGAACTGACACTAGACGGCATCTGATAAGAACACAGTGAAGTGTAGTTAGCACGACGGCTAAG
>NC_044916.1:11040737-11106295 GCF_003576645.1 Ipomoea triloba | reverse complement strand
CTCTCTCTCTCTCCCTTGAGTAATTTCGGCCAACACACAAAAATGGGGAAGAAAAATGGGTTTTTATGGTCTTTGGTCAAAAGGTTGACTAGTCCACACCTAATGGATAAGACATCACCTAACTTGGATTAAAATACTCCAAAATATCTTTACTTAGACTGTTTGGGATTAATTCAGATAAATTCTCGGTGGAAACTAATTCAATTCAAATAATTCTCCAACCCAAAAATTTATTCCAGTCTAGAACTCAAAATTGGGCTAAGTTCGGTACACCGCGAAATTTCGCGATGTACGATCACAAATAAATTTTGGCTGCTATGGGCTAATCTAATTAAATAGGAAATTCAAGAATAATAGTATGATGCCTAAAAATCCATTTCCTAGGACAAACGGGTCCGAATCCTAGTTCCTAAAATTTTTACGGTTCGTGACCGGGACGTACGATCGCTGCTTATTACTAACTGTCCTTACTTATAATAATTCTTTCGAAGCATCCGCAGATCATCTCATGGATGTTATAGCCTAAAGAAAAATTTTTCGAACCTTAATTTTACTGAAATAGGTGGGGGGTTACAGCCCGACGGGTGAGGATCCGAACGGACTCGGCTTTAGTCATTGGACAAGTCACCGGCGCCTTCGAAGCAAAGGGCGAGTAGTTGGCTCAGTACCGAGATCACGCCCTCTTCGCCATGGGGTCGTTTGATGCATGTGACGCCGAGCACATCCCGCGAGCCGAAAATGCTGACGCCGACATGCTATCCCGGTTGTCGCATGAGGCCCCGAAGTACATCTCCAAAGTTGCCCGAGTAGAAGAATTACCGGCTGCCTGTATTGACGTGATGCCCGTGGCACCAGTCGCCGAGGACCCCAACGAATGGATCTCCGATCTCCAGCTGTACTTACAAACCGAGACCCTACCCGAGAATGACCGGAGGGCAAGGAAAGTGAAGTTGCGTGCCCCCCCGGTTCCAGATGCTCGACAATCGCCTGTACCGACGGTCATACGGGGGCCCGCTAATGAGGTGTCTGTCCAAATTCGAAGCCGATCTCGTGATGACCGAGCTGCACTCCGGACTTTGCTCCGCTCATCAGGGGGGCCGGGCACTAGCAAGAAGGATAATGCTGATCGACTATTATTGGCCGTCGATCCAATTGGACAGCGAGTCACTGGCCAAATCGTGCGAATCGTGCCAGCTGTACGCCCGTGTCCCGGGCAGACCGGCCACTTTCTATCATCCGGTCAGTTCGGCAATCCCGTTCGCTAAGTGAGGAGTGGACATCTTAGGACCTTTTCCCCAGTTGACCGGACGACGCCGCTTCATTATCGTCGCCATTGATTACTTTTCCAAGTGGATCGAGGCCGAACCATTGGCGACGATCACGTCTCAACAGTGCGCCCGGTTCCTATGGCGGAACGTGATTTCCCGGTTTGGGGTTCCAGTGCAGTTGGTGACCGACAACGGGAAGCAGTTCGAGGGCGAATACTTCCAGAACTTCCTAGCAACCGTTGGCACTAGATCGGTCCGGTCTTCTGTGGCGTACCCCCAGGGGAACGGCCAGGTTGAAAACGCAAACAGAACCATTTTGGAGGGGCTTAAGAAGAAATTCCATTCGGCCGGACGAAGCTGGGCGGACGAACTCCCGTATATCCTGTGGTCGTACCGGACTACGCCCCGTGAAGCCACGAAAGAAACTCCTTTTCCTTTAGTCTATGGCACCGAGGCCCGTCTGCCGGTGGAAGCTTGGATACCGACGTCCCGAGAGCGAGCTTACGACGAGCATGGTAATGACTCCCTGATGGTGACCGAGCTAGATTCCTTAGAAGAGAAGAGAGACGCTGTCGCCCGGAGGGTCGAGGAGTACTAGAAGAAGCTTAAAGCACACCGCGACCCTAAGGTGCGCCCCCGTTACTTCCAGGTCGGGGACTACGTGCTGCGAGAAAGAAAAGCTAGCAAGCCACTCGAGGGCGGGAAGCTGGCTCAGTGTTGGGAAGGTCCATACGTTATCTCGGCCGTCGTAAGACCGGGCACTTACCGGCTTGAAACCACCACCGGCAAACCGGTCGACCGCATCTAGAATTCCCAACACTTAGTTCATTTCTATCAGTAGTTTGTAGTAGGACCGGGAGCTTGAATGCCCCAATTTTCTTTCGCCCTACGCGGCCACCCTTGTAGACCCTACGCGGTCATTCAATTCGTAATGTAAACGTTGACCGATCGTTTAGGTCGGCTTTTTCTTAGGATTTTCGCTTAATGGTGAGAGCAAGGTGCTCACCCCGGAAGTAAGGTGCCCGGTTATCGGTCTTCGGACCTTAATGATGAGAGCAAGGTGCTCACCCCGAGAGTAAGGTGCCCGGTTACCGGTTTTCGGACCTTAATGGTGAGAACAAAGTGCTCACCCCAGGAGTAAGGTGCCCAGTTACCGGTCTTCAGACCTTAATGGTGAGAGCAAGGTGCTCACCCCGGGAGTAAGGTGCCCGGTTACCGGTCTTCGGACCTTAATGGTGAGAGCAAGGTGCTCACCCCGGGAGTAAGGTGCCCGGTTACCGGTCTTCGGACCTTAATGGTGAGAGCAAGGTGCTCACCCCGGGAGTAAGGTGCCCGGTTACCGGTCTTCGGACCTTAATGGTGAGAGCAAGGTGCTCACCCCGGGAGTAAGGTGCCCGGTTACCGGTCTTCGGACCTTAATGGTGAGAGCAAGGTGCTCACCCCGGGAGTAAGGTGCCCGGTTACCGGTCTTCGGACCTTAATGGTGAGAGCAAGGTGCTCACCCCGGGAGTAAGGTGCCCGGTTACCGGTCTTCGGACCTTAATGGTGAGACCAAGGTGCTCACCCCGGGAGTAAGGTGCCCGGTTACCGGTCTTCGGACCTTAATGGTGAGAGCAAGGTGCTCACCCCGGGAGTAAGGTGCCCGGTTATCGGTCTTCGGACCTTAATGGTGAGAACAAGGTGCTCACCCCGGGAGTAAGGTGCCCGGTTACCGATTTTCGGACCCTAATGGTGAGAGCAAGGTGCTCACCCTAGAAGTAAGGTGCCCGGTTACCAGTCTTCGGACCTTAATGGTGAGAGCAAGGTGCTCACCCAAGAGTAAGGTGCCCGGTTACCAGTCTTCGGACCTTAATGGTGAGAGCAAGGTGCTCACCCCGGGAGTAAGGTGCCTGGATACCGGTCTTCGGACCTTAATGGTGAGACCAAGGTGCTCACCCCGGGAGTAAGGTACCCAGTTACCGGTCTTCGGACCTTAATAGTGAGAGCAAGGTGCTCACCCCGGGAGTAAGGTGCCCGGTTACCGGTTTTCGGACCCTAATGGTGAGAGCAAGGTGCTCACCTCGGGAGTAAGGTGCCCGGTTACCCGTCTTCGGACCTTAACGGCGATTGTGACTACCGCCCTCTTGGGCGTATACTTCTCGCGCAAATCGTATCTGGGGGGGCTCGAGCTTCGCTTCCAGGTACTCTTCGGCCGACCGGAAGATTTCATATTCATACTCCTCGGCGGAAATTTTTACGGCCGCGTCATTCAAAGCCCGGCTTTGCTTGGGTCGCTTGTGCTCGGTCACATACACCGACCACTCTCTGTCGACGGGAAGCGACCAAGGATATTTGACCGACAAAATCCGGTCCTTCCAACCTCGGTTGTTCTCGGGCAAACGGAGGATCTTGCAGAAGTGATCACGAGACTGAACGCACAAGACGTCGCCCCCATGTTTCATCGATAGAGGCCGGACCGAAAAGAGGTACCGGAATAATTCTAATGTCACCGGAAGACCGTGGCGGCCGCATATTTGCGAAAAGCACGCCCGGGTGCGGTGAGCGTTGGGGACGATCTGCCCAGGCAGAACCTCGTAATACTTCATGAAGCTTAGAAGAAAGGGGTGGAACGGGAAGATTAACGGGGCCTTGATGGAGTCCAGATGCATCCCGAGCCATTCCCCGTGCGTCCGGTCGACAACGTTCCCCAACGACCGTTTGGTTTCGTACTTAACGATCCCGGTCAGTAGGGCCGAGATCTCTTCGATCTCCCCGCGGGTGAGAAGGCTGGTATGCTGCCGCAGGCCGCTGCTTTCCAGGCGGATCCTGAAAGAGGGGTAGAATCGACCGGCAGACCGGCAAACCAATCCCTACCGTGGGTTGTAGGGACGGGCTTTCCTCGACCCGAGGGCCCTGCTTCCGTGGCAAGAGGCTCTACCACGGGCCGAGAATCCGCTTCGTTAGCCCCGGAGTCCGGCTGGCCTTGAGGCCGGGTAAGGCCCTCGTTCTCTCCGGAGTGTGTGTCTATAGCATTGATAACGGAGTCATAGGTCGAGACCGTAAATGATCCGACCTTGATCGAGCCACCGTAACTGTGAAGGGATAGGTTCTGGCTATCCGATCCGCTCATGGCTGTACCTAGCAAGAACGGAGATGTGTCTTACTAAGGGCAGCCCATGACCCAAAGTTATAAATGGGATTAGCTATAGAAGTGAGCGAGAGGACGATACCTGTTTCAGAAAGCTTGAATGAACGGCGTAGTTGTCGTAAGAGCGCTCGGAAGGCTTAAGTAGCTCGGGAAGCTCTAAATTAGACTTCTCGTGAAAGTCGGAAAAGGTGTTTAAATCCCGTATTTATAGAAGGAAGAGTAGGGGGCCGCCGGTTCGGTTCCCCGTGGCGTAGGCCTAGGTTAGACCCAAGTTCCGAAGTCCACGGGAATGCGACGCGTGCGCGCTAGGGCTGACGACTCTGCTGACGTCATCTTCCCATTTCTAACCCCTCGATCGGACGAGGACGACGGGGCCCGGGATCAATCTTACAGCCCGAACTTCACTCCCCAGAGGTC
The DNA here is from genome assembly GCF_003576645.1 of Ipomoea triloba. Lineage (NCBI taxonomy): Eukaryota > Viridiplantae > Streptophyta > Magnoliopsida > Solanales > Convolvulaceae > Ipomoea > Ipomoea triloba. The sequence continues at coordinate 11,101,483 of NC_044916.1, read as the reverse complement.
GTGGAAGACCGGGTTGGGGGGCTAGTTGATAGGGATAAAATCCCGGTCTACGTATCTCGACCTCCCAGGCTGTGTTCCACGACAAGAGACTTTCTTGGCCCTTCGGGACTCTCCTCCCAGTCTACCCAGACCGGGCATCGTTGTACACCAGGTTCGGTATGGGTCCTCGCGGTGGTTCGAACCAAGGACCTCAAACCCGCGCACTTTTCCGCTTGCAGATTAGGCCGACGGATTGACCGGTGCATGACCGCCACGCGTCCCACATGCCGCTGGACCGGAACTCTTGCTAGAGCCCCTATAAAAGGCGCATTTAATGTAGCCTGAAGGACTTTTGGCTATTTTGTCTAATACACTAGCTAAAGAGACCGGGAACCTCTGACCCACTGTCATGTAGCTCGGTTTCGTATAGGGTATTCCTTCTTGTACCCGATTCAGTATAAATACAATAGTTCGACCCGTATTTTACTATATCAGATATAGATTTTAAAAGAGTTATAAAGTAAGAGTATACAAGTATGCATATACTTATTTATATAGGCTTTCTAAATAGATAAGTAATCATTTATATATAAAAATATAGGTTGATTTGGTAAGTATAGATGCATGCATGAGGGTAATGGGCAATTGCACAACATTAATTCCTTACATAGTGAAAGAAGTATCCTCAATCATCATACTCCCAACCTTTCTTTCCAAAACAATAAATGGCTCCTTTCATATACTCCTCTCCTCATAAATATATTTATCAATTCACAGATTTCATCTTCATAGGCAAATAGGAATTTCATGCTTTAGTTTGGGTAAATCAATTTATACAGCTAACAAATAATATTTCAATTAACAACTGGATCAACTTCTCAAGCCTCACAGGTCATCCGGGCCCGCGTAGTTGATCGGTGGCCAGACCTAGCAAGCAGAACACTAAGCCACGCTATCAGAGTCCAATGGTACCACAGGGTTGGCAGCATGGCCCGAGGCCCACCATCACAGCCCTGTGGCACCATGGCGTTGGGTAGTTGAGCTTCGAGCCTTGTCATCCCACGCCTGCCACATCTCAAGGGAATAGCCCGCAGGCCCAAGTGCTTGCTGGTAGTCCCGTGAGCAAGACAGAGGAGAGGCAGTAGCCTCTTACCCTATCTTCTCCGACTCCATACCTTCAAAAACTCCATCAACAGAATACAGAACACCTCCATCTCCTCCACAACAACATTATAGCACTAAAGCATCAATCTCACACTTTGTCAGCCCACTCTTTTAGGATGGCTGCTCAGGCCTCCCTTTGTAAGTTAGCAACCTGTAGGTTTCTGAGGTTCGGGGCCCAATAGATATTCTCGTAGGGTTGGGCTATGACCCCATTGCTATTGGGCTACCCACTTGCCGATAACGTTTTCAAACTCCAAGACTAACATCTAGGCTCTAGGCCAACTTCCCAAGGGACTCGAGTTAGATTTTGTTGTCAGGGGTTCTCTCTAACGACTAAGGTGCTGGTTAGATCTCTAGTTTCTTTTGGTCACGAAATCGACCCCTAGGAACATGATGACTTCTATCCCTGCCGGTTGAGGTGTTCCCGTAGGCCTTGGGATTGTTTGCTTCCTGACCTGGCTATTTTATTTTACTACGCGACTAATTTTGAGAAAAGAGGGTGAAGCCATGTAGAGTTTAGGAACATGTATATTTCATAGTAGTTTCCACAAACAGTGGCAATGATGGTTTTATTGGACAAGAATCATAATAAATCGGGTAGAAATAAATAACTTCTACGAGTAAAAATAATAATAGTATTTAATGGACGCTATGCCCAAATAATATTCACAAGATTTGAACACAAGTGTTGTGGTTGGGAGGATGAAGTAGAAACCACTGTACTACGAGTCTAGATGATGATGCTAATGACGTTAGAAGGGGGGAAAAGACACACTTTTATAATGTCCCTCCCAAAAAAAAGTTAATTGTCATGAATAGTGTTGGGCGTTGGTTGGGTTATCCGAGTTCAATTCCAACTCGATTTGAGACTAACAATATGGCTTACCATGAAGGAATGTGGTTAAATGTTTAATGTCTACCTACTTATCACGAATTGGTTTTAAGTAGGATATGATAACCAGATAGCTAAAGAACTTTGTGGTTAAGCGTGTAGGGAAATGATTCTCGAAAATCACTAGAAAATGGAAAAATACAATATATAAAAATCCACGAAGGATAATTATCCAGGAAAATAAAACCTACAAAAGGTTGAATAAACCTAGAAACGCCAAGGGATGAAAAACGGACGATCTCGGGGTCGTTGGAAGCACGAGCCGTGTTGCCACTGTCCTTAAAACCTTATTTACCGCATCCCGGTGTCCTGGAGCATCGCGGTATAGGTTTCCCAAGATAAAACGTACTACGATACCGGCGTTTGAGCACACAAACTTGGTATTCGGCGAACTAGGATGTGGGATGAACGCAGGTGGCTTGAAGGAAAGGATGAGCAGAGTTTTTGAGGGAGAAACCAGTGTGTTCTTTGTGTGTTATTGTGCTTGTACAAATCTGCTGCTCACCAACGAAATATATAGTAGAGGATAGTGATCATAGCATTAATCATTGCATTAATAAATCACATGTAACCTCCACCCAGTAGCAGAATATTAATTCTGCCACTAGCACACATTTACACCCACTAACAAGTCCATTACTCACTAAATAACACTGAAAATAATGATTGGAATTAATCAAATTAATTCCGTAATACCAACAGTCATTTTTGAACGGACACAGTAAATGAAACGTCGCTCTCGAGAGGTCACTGGAGTCGCGGTGCGAGACATGGTTCCAGTCTGCGAACCATCGAGACATCAGGCCGTGTTGCGAGACGTTAAGCAATGCATGCTGCGAGACATCGTACCGGCCGCGAGACGTCGCCCAAGTTCGCGAGACATCAGACGTGCGTGCCAGCCCGGGCCGCGCGATATCGCACTCGCACGCGAACGATTTCTCGCGAGATGTCGACTCCGCCAGGCACGAGACATTGAACTACCTCTCGCTAGAGATCAGATCATTTTGATGTCTCGGGTGAGAGATCAGATATGATCTCGAGTGGTTCAGAGATGGAAAATATGTTTGAAATTTTGGCATAACTTAGCCCGCAAGGCCAGCCAATTTTCTGGACGACATTCGTGCCCGCAGGTGTCGGTGTACACGAGTCAAGCCTTTTCAGGCTCAGTTTGGGATTTGATTTGCACCGCCCCCCCCCCCCCCCCCCNTAAGGTGCTGGTTAGATCTCTAGTTTCTTTTGGTCACGAAATCGACCCCTAGGAACATGATGACTTCTATCCCTGCCGGTTGAGGTGTTCCCGTAGGCCTTGGGATTGTTTGCTTCCTGACCTGGCTATTTTATTTTACTACGCGACTAATTTTGAGAAAAGAGGGTGAAGCCATGTAGAGTTTAGGAACATGTATATTTCATAGTAGTTTCCACAAACAGTGGCAATGATGGTTTTATTGGACAAGAATCATAATAAATCGGGTAGAAATAAATAACTTCTACGAGTAAAAATAATAATAGTATTTAATGGACGCTATGCCCAAATAATATTCACAAGATTTGAACACAAGTGTTGTGGTTGGGAGGATGAAGTAGAAACCACTGTACTACGAGTCTAGATGATGATGCTAATGACGTTAGAAGGGGGGAAAAGACACACTTTTATAATGTCCCTCCCAAAAAAAAGTTAATTGTCATGAATAGTGTTGGGCGTTGGTTGGGTTATCCGAGTTCAATTCCAACTCGATTTGAGACTAACAATATGGCTTACCATGAAGGAATGTGGTTAAATGTTTAATGTCTACCTACTTATCACGAATTGGTTTTAAGTAGGATATGATAACCAGATAGCTAAAGAACTTTGTGGTTAAGCGTGTAGGGAAATGATTCTCGAAAATCACTAGAAAATGGAAAAATACAATATATAAAAATCCACGAAGGATAATTATCCAGGAAAATAAAACCTACAAAAGGTTGAATAAACCTAGAAACGCCAAGGGATGAAAAACGGACGATCTCGGGGTCGTTGGAAGCACGAGCCGTGTTGCCACTGTCCTTAAAACCTTATTTACCGCATCCCGGTGTCCTGGAGCATCGCGGTATAGGTTTCCCAAGATAAAACGTACTACGATACCGGCGTTTGAGCACACAAACTTGGTATTCGGCGAACTAGGATGTGGGATGAACGCAGGTGGCTTGAAGGAAAGGATGAGCAGAGTTTTTGAGGGAGAAACCAGTGTGTTCTTTGTGTGTTATTGTGCTTGTACAAATCTGCTGCTCACCAACGAAATATATAGTAGAGGATAGTGATCATAGCATTAATCATTGCATTAATAAATCACATGTAACCTCCACCCAGTAGCAGAATATTAATTCTGCCACTAGCACACATTTACACCCACTAACAAGTCCATTACTCACTAAATAACACTGAAAATAATGATTGGAATTAATCAAATTAATTCCGTAATACCAACAGTCATTTTTGAACGGACACAGTAAATGAAACGTCGCTCTCGAGAGGTCACTGGAGTCGCGGTGCGAGACATGGTTCCAGTCTGCGAACCATCGAGACATCAGGCCGTGTTGCGAGACGTTAAGCAATGCATGCTGCGAGACATCGTACCGGCCGCGAGACGTCGCCCAAGTTCGCGAGACATCAGACGTGCGTGCCAGCCCGGGCCGCGCGATATCGCACTCGCACGCGAACGATTTCTCGCGAGATGTCGACTCCGCCAGGCACGAGACATTGAACTACCTCTCGCTAGAGATCAGATCATTTTGATGTCTCGGGTGAGAGATCAGATATGATCTCGAGTGGTTCAGAGATGGAAAATATGTTTGAAATTTTGGCATAACTTAGCCCGCAAGGCCAGCCAATTTTCTGGACGACATTCGTGCCCGCAGGTGTCGGTGTACACGAGTCAAGCCTTTTCAGGCTCAGTTTGGGATTTGATTTGCACCGCCCCCCATCCTTGCGCGCGAGAGAGAGCCTCTATGCCATACAAGTCAATTAGCCTTAAAAAGGCTCTTGTATTTATAGTGGGGCAAATCTTCATTCCCAACCAACGTGGGACAAAGCTACATAAGCTTTTCCTCACCCAAATTCCATCTCAAATGGGTTTACTTTGAGAACCAATTTCTCATTTACCCATTATCCATTTTGAGCGTACAATATATGTATCTCTTCGTCTAACTACAAAGAACCCGAATCCACATTGACCCGACCCAAATCGAATGTGGACCCTACTTTAAATTGTACCACAAAATGACCACTTAAAATGTTATTTTAGTGCTATTTTCCAACAATCCCCCACATGAATGAAAATTGTTTTCAAGGGAATTTTGAAATCGGAAACAACTGCGTTCAACGGTTGATTTCTGCATAGCAGAGGTAGGTGTAACCCTTTGAACCTTGCCTCGTGAGATCTATATACTCTACTGGCTGTACGGTAGAACGTGATGTCTTTGAACCGACTACCGTTTGTGTAGACATTGATATCTCTCACACAGGAACCTTCCAACCACGTCCTGTTCTCATGACTGTGCCCATTTTGGTCGTGGGGCACTGTTCCTGGTTCTGCAAGAGTTTCTAAAGAATTGAGTCCGTTCAATTCTCCTTTGAAGCGACCCACACTTCTCTCTCACATAGGTGATTCTTTCTCGAGTTTCCCGCAACTCAACATATGTCCATCGACATTGCATACATAGCATATGTAAGATGACAATCGAATCATTAAAGCACTAATGCGCTAGCCTCGATCGGGAGTCACTATTTTAACGAGGAGTGGTAGGGAGTCCGGGGACCCCCACAGTGACGCGCTTATTCCATAATTTAGTTGTCCCATTGAACCTAGGAGCCAGCTAAGTTGGGTATCCACTATGGAATTTTTAGTCCAAGGGCTTTAGACCCATTACTCGTGCCAACTTCTCGACAACTTCTTTGTTTAACCCTTTGGTTAGTGGATCCGCTATATTGTCTATTGACCTCACGAAGTCAATCGAGACAACACCAATTGCGAGAAGTTGTTTAATGGTATTACGTCTACGACGCATATGTCTAGACTTACCATTATACACGTGACTCTGTACTCTCTAAATTGTTTCTTGACTATCACAATGCACACAAATTAGAGGTACAAGTCTTTCCCAACTAGGAATATCTTCTAGAAAATGGCGTAGCCATTCAGCCTCTTCACAGCACTTGTCCAAGGCAATCATTTCTGATTCCATTGTGGACCTAGCTATTACTGTTTGCTTGGACAATTTCCATGCAACGGCTGCACCGGCTAGTGTAAACACATAACCACTCATGGATTTAGAATCCTTAATGTCAGATATCCAGCTAGCGTCGTTATACCCTTCAAGTACAACAAGATATCTTACATAGTGCAGTCCGAGATCACGAGTATACCTCAAGTATCTCATAACTCTTACCCTTCCAGTGAATCTCACCGGGATTGCTAGTATACCTGCTAAGTTTACTAACCGCAAAGGCAATATCCGGCCTTGTACAACTCATAAGATACACCAAGCTACCAATAACCCGAGCATATTTTACTTGAGAAACTTGGTATCCGGCGAACTAGGATGTGGGATGAACGCAGGTGGCTTGAAGGAAAGGATGAGCAAAGTTTTTGAGGGAGAAACCAGTGTGTTCTTTGTGTGTTCTTGTGCTTGTACAAATCTGCTACTCACCAACGAAATATATAGTAGAGGATAGTGATCATAACATTAATCATCGCATTAATAAATCACATGTAACCTCCACCCACTAGTAGAATATTAATTTTGCCACTAGCAAACATTTACACCCACTAACAAGTCCATTACTCACAAAATAACTCTGAAAATAATGATTGGAATTAATCATATTAATTATGTAATACCAAGAGTCATTTTTGAACGGACACAGTAGGTGAAACGTTGCTCTCGAGAGGTCACTGGAGTCGCGGTGCGAGACATGGTTCTAGTCTGCGAACCATCGAGACATCAGGCCGTGCGTGCCAACCCGGGCCACGCAATATCACACTCGCACGCGAACGACATCGAATTTTGATGTCTCGGGCGAGATCAGATATGATCTCATGTGCGAGACATAGTTCCAGTCTGCGAACCATCGAGACATCAGGCCGTGCGTGCCAGCCCGGGCCGCGCAATATCACACTCGCACGCGAACGACATCGAATTTTGATGTCTCAGGCTAGATCAGATATGATCTCATGTGGTTCAGAGATGGCCCCCGCGAGGCCATCGACATCGAATTTTGATGTCTCGGGCAAGAGATCAGATATGATCTCATGTGGTTCAGAGATGGCCCGCTAGGCCAGCGACACGAGTCAAGCCTTTTCAGACTCAATTTGAGATTTGATTTGCACCCCTTGCGCGTAAGAAAGAGCCTCTTTGCCAAACAAGTCAATTAGCCTTAAAAAGGCTCTTGTACTTATAGTGGGGAAAATCTTCATTCCCAACCAATGTGGGGCAAAGCTACATAAGCTTTTCTTCACCCAAATTCCATCTCAAATGGGTCTATTTTGAGAACCAATTTCTCATTCACCCATTATCCATTTTGAGCGTACAATATATGGATCTCTTCGTTTAACTACGAAGAACCCGAATCCACCCGACCCAAATCGGATGTGGACCCCACTTTAAATTGTATCACAAAATGGCCACTTAAAATGCCATTTTAGTGCTATTTTCCAACAAAGCGTGTTTGACTTACCGCAATCATGGGATGGGTGACCCTTGTTATCATCATCGGTGCCTCGACCCTTCTTTGTTACCCTAACAACTTGCAAAGGTTTGAGTCCTAGTGCCTCTTTCTCTTTTCAGCCCACGCCCTATAGCCACATCAAGCAATGAACCTTGGTGGCCCCATCAAGCAATCAAACTTGGTTTAAAACTATATTCAAATTATATAAATTTAGTTAACATATTATGTACAGTTAACATATTATTTACTATTATAATTAAAATAATATGTTAACTGCACGAATGTAAGGTGACCCTATACTTAGTCTATGGTATAATTTACCGCCCTCCGGGTGTACGAAAGGAATTCCTCTTTTTTTTTTTGGTGCAATTTCTATCTTCAATGATAGTTATCAAGGAACCAAAAATATTAATATCATGCATGTTCCTATTTTACATGAAGAAATCAACAGCTGCAGCATGAAATATCTAATATATATATATATATATATGGTTGTGGTTATATACTTATATTAAGCTGGAAAATGAGGAGGTAAGCATATAAGGGATATCAGCAAGGGGCCCTCGTTGTGCTGCAAGCTCATGGATGTCCTTCACAATGTCGAATACAGCATTTGGTTGTGCGAGTTTGAGTGCGTTCTCAGCCATCCGCTCTCGCTCATCGCACTTGCTGCTAAACCATTCCACAACTATCGTCGTTGTTTCCTTGGGGTGTCGGGTGAAAAAACCTGCACCGTTGTCAACTACGTGTGCAACATTTCCCTTTTCCTGCATCCATATGCAATATATAATTAATATCATAACACAATCTCTAAATTAATATACTATACATATTGGGTGTTTTGCGAATAGCTGTTAGCGGATTGAAATAGTCGATTTGACTAGCAAATAACATTAATTGGTTGTAGAGAAATGTTTGGTAAATTATTAATTGTTACCGCTAGCTAATTACATGCAAAATGACCTTTATAATGTATAATTTATTTTCTCAAAAAACTGTGACAGGATAATGGAACAGACACCCGACCCGATACTAACCCAAGGATGCCAATGGTCACAAAATGGAAGCATTAACACAGCACCTGCCTATTCAAGACATGATAGTTGTTGTGAATAAATATAGACTTGGCTCCTCATTACTAAGGGGACCGTTACTTAAGCAGAGAAACATTGGAAGCGTTAGTATAAATAGTGGACTTTCTGTTTAGAAGGGACACACTCTGATTCTTGTACTCAGAATTTACTCTTAGCAATACAACTCTGTTCATTGTTACTTTTTATAATTATTTTGGTAGCAGATTTACCGTCAAGCTGTTAAAAGCAACTTTTTGAATTTTAGCGTTTTGGAACAATAAGCTGTTACAAAAAGTTGATTAACCAAACACTTACATTAGTTGTTTAACCAAGTCAAACAACCAATACTGTGATAAATAAATTAAAATTGACTGATAAGCTAATTATGTTACCAAACAGGCCGAATTGAAGAAGTTTAATTACTAACTTGGCCAGGAATGTAATCGTTGAGAATAATGGGAAGCCCTCTGATTAAGGCTTCTGCAATTGTACCAGGTCCAGCCTTTGTTATAATGCAGTCACAAGCTCCCATCCACCTTTCCATTTGTTTCTCAAAGCCTCTTATCTGCACACACACAAGTGTCAATTAACATCCTTGCTAATGATCACCTACATTATTAATGCTAGCTAGCTTTAACATGGAATGGAAAAAGCTATCAGTGAAATAAAGTTTTTGCCTTTAATTTAAATGAGTGCTTTAATTTGAATGGAAACATATATATATATATATATATATATATATATATATATATATATATATATATATATGGATACCTTAACAGGAATGTTCCATTGATGTTGTTGTAATGCGGAAACAAGGGATTCATTGCGTCCACATATGACCACCATTTGGCCAATTGGTTTACCAAGCGTTTTATCGAACAATGCTTCTCCAAGTGCCTTTGCAGTTTTCTTCACAGGGCCCATTCCATCACCACCGCCCATCAGCAAAACTGCTGGTAATATTGGATCCATCTCCAGTTCCACTCTTAGCTCATCCTACACCATATATATAATTAGATGTATGTGTGGGCAAATATAACATTAACCCAAGCTAGCTAGCTAAGAGCTAAGTATGTAGGTGAAACTTAAATGGACAAATGGATCGGAGGATAATCTGATCACCTTAGAGAGAAGTGCACGGCAGAATGAGGGGCGAATAGGTAACCCAAAAACTCGTATTTGACATTCTTCCAAGCCATCTAGCAATGCCCTCTTTGAAACCTCCTCAGAGGGACAGTACAACCGATTCACATCTGGGTGGAACCTAAACACAACACAAGCATTTTTTTTTTTTTAGAATTATAGTAGTATCAACTCATCACTCCAATGTGCGTACGTGCCTAGCTAGCTAGCTAGCAGATGGACGAATGTGTTAAAAGAATTGAATTTACCATGTACGATGGCAAGTATTGAGATCTGTAATGATGGTGACAAAAATTACTTTCTTTTGCAGGCCTTGCCACTTAAGAACCCAGAGTGGAATGTGTTGCATAAGAGGATGGACACTAATGATAATGTCTGGCTTGTACTCCATTAACCCAGCTTCTACCTCCCTTCATTTCAATTCCAACAACTTTTTATTTTTTGTGTGAACAATCTTAATTTAAGTTTATATATGCATCATAACTCATAAGAAGATCGAAAAGGTCAAAATATATATGTACGAACTTTGCATAGTAGGCGGCAATGGCAGCAAGATACATAGAATGTATCCAGCAAGGTGAGGTGCCATGAAATGCAACCTTCCACGGCTGCACGTGTTTAACCATAAACTTGTATTGTTGCTCCATGTTGTTCAATGGCCAACCCGCGTATTCCTTCCAAACATCCTTAACAAAAACCTGCACAACGAAACAGAACACGTACTCAAACAAGATCATGGTAGGACCAAACATCACGTACTATACGCTGGAAAAACAGAACATTTTAAGTTAATAATAGAGATTTAATTTGTTGGATCTTAAAAGCTACTAGCTGGTTGGCATTAGCTGTCAGCATAGAAAAAAAATAAATAAATAAAAAGTTAGTTATTTGGTAAATACTTATTAATTGATTGAGTTAGTTAGTTTGATTAATTGATAGCATTGACTGATTGTAGAAAGATGTTTTGTAAATTAGCGATTAGCTAATAGCTGATTAATACAAAAATAACTTTCTCAATAAACTAATAGAAAAAATAATTTTTTGAATTTTAATTTTTTAAAGCAATAAACTGTTACAAAAAACAAATTAACCAAACACATATATTAATGATTGTTTAACCAAATTAAACAACTAATAGTGGTTAAACAAGTTAAAATTAATTGATAAACAACCAAAAAAATTAACCGGTTACAGCAAAAAATGGAAACAGCAGCCTAATTACTCATCAAATTAACCATAGAAAAAAGATGGAGATGGAAAGAAAGAATGAAAGATGATAAGTAAATTGAAACTTATTACATACATTGTATTCATCGCCATATTCCAAATTGAAAGCATCACGAATGGCCTCGGCCGAAGCACGGTGGCCACCACCGGTATCGCTCATGAGAATCAACACATTCTTGGTCCTCTCAGCCCCAAGCTGTAGCATCTCCATGGTGGTTCCATCTTCTTCTTCATCAATCTCATACTTGCACCGCTTCTGGCTCATACCGCCAAACACCCCTACTCTTTCAAATACGTTATGAAATGATTTCCTCGGAAAATCCACAGCCATCACAATATATAATATATATTTATATATAATTCAATGATATGATTGATCTATATATATGTATATATATAGTTAATGTGAACCCGATATGAAAAAGTGCGCCAAATTCCAAGAAAATTGTGGAACCGGCACCCCTTTGCAACCGGGACGTGGAGAGGAGAGAGAGAGGCCTGAGTTTGTTTTCTGTGGTGGTTTTTTCAGTTAAAATACGGAGCGGTATTTAGACACCGGAATAATGTTATGCCAACAAAATAGAAATACTCCGTATATATTCGGTGGTCAAGTTGAGGAGACAGAGTGGAGTTTCCAGCCGTTGGATTCCGGTTTTCTGTTGGAACTCGTAATCTTCGAATGGGTAGATTCGGATCTTTAGAAACCCAATTATGTAGGGCCATATAATTGACACAGCTAGGCATAAACCCATACTACTAGTTTGCGAGCTGGCTAGATTCTCACACCACAACAAATTCTATGTTGACCTCCTTTTGCCCTTGACCTGATATTGAAAAGTCGCTATAATTATAATTTATTAATTATTGATAAATTAATTTATTTTATTACCAGTTAAATGAAAATTTAATTTTAAATGGAAAAAGATTCAAATGTAAGCAGCACTAGTAGTAGTGTGTTTGTGTGTATATATATATACACATGCAAGGGTTCATGTGCGAGTATAGTTTCCCGTGCAGTTGTGCGTTTACGCACCTTAAGTACAAAAACTCACGCACCTTAACCTAAGAACACAAACCATACACTTAAAGTTTTTAAATGGTGCACCTTCAGTACACAAACTATCCCACACACCTAAAGTTTTTAAATGGTGCACCTTCAGTACACAAACTACGCACCTTAAGCACACACAATTACACAAATAAAGCACCTCAAGTACACACAATTATACAAATAACGCACCTTAAGTGTAATTGTAACCCCTCACTAATTCCAAGAAGCTGCGATCGTACGTACCGGTCACGAACCGTAAAATTTTTAGGAGCTGGCGTTCGGACCCGTTTGTCCTAGGAAATGGATTATTAGACACCATACTATTATTCTTGAATTTCCTATTTAATTAAATTAGCCCATAGCAGCGAAAATTTATTTTAATCGTAACATCGCTAAATTTCGCGGTGTACCGAACTTGGCCCAATTTTAAGTTTCAGTCTGGGACAAATTTTTGGTTTCGAAAATTATTTGATTTAAATTAGTTTCTACCGAGAATTCATCTGTTTTAATCCCGATCAGTCTAGCTAAGATATTTTTCCAAGATCCCACCATAAGTGAGTGACACTTGTCACAAATTTTTACCACAATTTATGTGGACTAGTCAACCAAGTGAGATCAAAAATATAAAGCCATTTTCCCCCCAAATTCCCCTCATTTGGCCGAAATTCACAAGGAGAAGAGAGAGAGTGAGATCATCATCTTCCTCCATTAAAGCTCTACTTCCATATAGCCAAAGTTTCTTCGCAAGTCTCAAGTCTTTCGGTAAAACTTTAATTTTATTCGGTAGAAAGCTTTATTTTCCTTCCTAGACCTTGAATCTAAGCTTAATTTCTTAATATTTGTTGTTATGATGTTAATTTTTCTCCTAGGGTTTTGAGTGAAAATTGGGGAAAAGGTCCAAGACTTGCTTTCTACGGTGTTAGTAAACTTTCTCAAGGTAAGGAATCCCTTAAGTAGGTTAAGGTCACTTGAAATTGGATAATTGATTGTTTGGTTGAAATATGATGAGATCTAGGTGGAAATATTGTGTACATGATTGTATGTATAGTACATAGGAAGTTGTATTTTGCATAATATATAGGTATAAATTGTTGTTGAGGAGATGTGGTAGTTAATATGCCTAAATATCTAAATTAGAGATGTTAGGTGTATTATATAATATATGTATGTACGTATAAGTATAGTATATATTCATATATATCTATATATACGTGTGATGTATGTATATATGTAAAACCGTATATATGTGCATAAATATGGGTATGTATGTATAATTAAAATAAAATGTTGTATTATGTATATATACATATATGTGATATATATGTTAATCGTGTATACCTATACGTATGAGTATTGTGGAAATTATGCTATGTATATGGGTAGTATGTGCACTTTTATGTGAGTTTGCCTAATTGTGTGAGGCGTTATGTTGATTGCTTATGTACATATATGAAGTATTATGTACATATGTGATGTGATAATGGAACAATGTGGGATAGTTACACTTTATTACCCCGGTGTATGGTAATTAGTGTACTATCAAAATGTTTTGAGAAATATAACTTTTGGACAAAGTTAAGAGTGTTGAATGTTTTCAAGTTGGGACTTGGTTGTGTGGAATATGTCCAAAAAGTAATTTTTGACTCAAGAAAGATGAGGAAGAAGGAAAAATATTTTCAAACCCTTAGTTTCTAGTAAAGTTGAGGAGGACCTTGATTAGCCTTCGGGTGGCTTAAAGTGCCCTTGCCTAAGGTTGTTATATATAGTATGATCATTCATACGGAAGGAGCGAAGTCTATTCGCCGGGTACTATATAACTCGTTTGGATGAGGAATTCCTGCGGGGGTGTGCACACTTAAAGTATAGTTACTCTAGAAAGTCCGGCCGGGTAGGTGTCATTTCTATGGACCTAGTAGGGCCAGCTAGGGATCATTTTAACGAACCTTACGTCCAGGGGATCAGTGTTAAACCGGGTGATGACCACTGAACCCGAGTTCGATGATCCAAGTGGTCAAGAGAGGGAGTCAAGAGAATACTCCAAAGGCCTCACGCTTTCTACAAAGAAACTAAGTGGAGAATTTCGTATGAAAATGTAGTTACTCTATAACTACGCTAAAGAGAGATGTAATGATTGTTTAAGCAAGAAAGGGTGTTGATGAATCCTCTTTGAGAAAAAGTTAGTGGAATTTCCCTATGAGGAAGATTTTCAAGTACAGGGTGGTGATTAAATGCGAAGTCCATAAAATTTTTCCACTACTTGCTTATATGCGCAAATGATTAGTGATGCATTGAGTAATGTATTTCTTGTTAAACAATCCCTTATCTAAAGAAATTCTATTGTTGTTCCATTCTTAATTATTACTTGTGCGAGCTATACTTGATAACCTATTTACAGGTAAAGTGTCAATGAGGAGAATGGTAATAAAGGTTTTGTTTGAATATATCTGTTTTGCAAACCTTTATTTGATTTTGGGTGACCCATGAATCCCTTACTTAGCCGTCGTGCTAACTACACTTCAATGTGTTTTTATTTAACAGATGTCATCTAGTGTGGGCTCCTGGAGCCCGATGAGCTTAGGGAGCTCATCTTAGTTTACATTCCCGACCATGGACTATGATGACTACACACAGTTCTTGATAGGCGAGGACCCCTACGTTCCTGGCTACGCTCCTGATCCACCTGCTCCTCCCTCTCTGCAGTATAGCCTTCCCCCAGCTTATCCATCTACACCCTCTCGCATTCCGGTTCGCAACTGGCAGCCTACTTTTCTGGATAATGCCCAAGCTAGGCATGGGTTTTATCCCATAGAGGTGTTAGAGGGGAGTGATCCCCTAGAGTTCGTTGTCTTTTATCCCTACCCGTGGGACCCCAGTCCTCCGGAGTCTTGGGATGAGTGGTCTATGGTGAACACCCCTTGCTACTTTTTGGATCATCTCACCTGGTTCGCGGGTGAGTGGCACCTAGTATGGGGCACGTACACCGGACCGGTGTACCGCCTCTTGGAGTAGATGGTTGGTAGGGAAGGTTTTGGAAGGACTTGTTTTGGTGTAAATATTTTTTTGTAGCCATAGTAAACTTAGTTGGCTAGTAAGTTTGTAAGTAACTTTAATCTTGGTGTTTTGGGACCCTAGTGGTCAACTCTGGTATATGTATTCGTAGCTAATCTAGCTACTTTTGTTTCGTTCTGCTGAAGTGAATATATGGTTATGTCAAGTAGAAAGTGTGTGTGTGAAGCAGTTTTCTTCTTTAGCCTGTGCATCTAGAGTGGACTCTACCGAGGTTGGACAGGGTTCAGTCTAGATGTGGCGGTACTCTGACTGATACTTGTGCATTCTTATATGTGTTAATCATTTCGTATGATTGCTGTGAGTGAACTTGAGAAGCTGCTATACTAACTGTTTAGTTAACTAACTTCTTAGTAACTTTTATATTTCGGAAGCTAACTCGAAACGATCGTTTAGTGAAAATGCCGCCAAGACGAAATGTACCTGCGGGACGTGACGACGCCACCACGGCAATGGATCATATGGCATTGGCAATGGAACATATGGCTGAGTTTATGATGGCTCAGCAGGCCCAGAATCAAAATCAGGGACACCCTCGGGTCGACTTTGCTAAAGCTATAGCAAGTAGACACCCACCGAATTATGCGGGAGAAGATGACCCAGTGGTTTTGGAAGGATGGATACGGACATTTGATAAACTGCTTGACGCAGTAAATTGCCCGGCGAATCAACGAGTATCTTCTGCGGTTTATTACTTGACGAAAGCCGCAGATAACTAGTGGGCAACGGCTGGACCCAAACTCCTGCAAAACCCAGACTTTGGCTGGGAGGAATTCAAGGAGGAATTGAGGGGACAGTTTTACACGGAACGAATTAAGGGAATCAAGTGCGAAGAATTCTTGCGACTGAAGCAGAAAGGAGAAACTGTGCAGGTCTACTATGACTAGTATGTGGAGCTAATGAGGTTTGCTCAAGATATTGTGCCAGACGAGGCAAGCAAAGCAAGAAGATTTGTGCGAGGACTGGATTTCTTTAAGTTTTCTTCATTCAAAGATAACAGAGGTATAGTATTGATTAAGTTAGGCATAAAAAATCATGAATAAAGAAAAACCAAACAAAAAGTATATACTACTGAGATTACATAATTTAACTTTGTTTTTACATTTGTGCTAGGTATAATAAAGGTGCCTAGGCTGAGCTGAGCTGCAACCTTCAATAATACTACATTTGATGCCAATGTGTCTGTCTGTTTCTTCTTTGACAGGAAACCCTTTGGAATAAGAAATCTGGGATTAAGAAAGAACACATATTGCCATGATATACTTTACAGTAGGTGAGGCTTATATATTATGTCTAATTGTGTTCTTAGAGTCTTAGGGCCATTTTCTGGTTTATTTCTATTATATGCATTCTAAGTAAGGTATCTATGTCATAATATGTTTACCCATATTGTCAATTGTTCTTGACATTATGAAGTGAGAAGTTATACTTGCTGCTATTGTTTAGCTTGTGATTAATTGAGCAGGTAACTTGCAGAAATTATACATCCGGCCTCTAGTTTCACTCTTCTTCTCCTAGATATTAATTTGATTGAGTTGAAATGTAACAGCCACTGTATATATTAGTTTCTTAGCTGGTATTAATCTGTACTGTGTATATGAATCTGTTAAGCTAACATTAAAGTTACTGATATAATTTATATCTTTATTTCTGTGCGAAGATGTGTAAAAACTTGGAGGTAGAAGATCTTGTATCAGGTGCTCTATATAGTAGATGGAGATAACCGAGGGATTATAACTTGATTGTAAGTGTACCCACGGTTTTCAAATGTAAGAGTGAGAGTTAAATTAATTAGTTGCCCCACTCTAAGGAATTGAACTAAGTTGAATTGTAGTGTTTGATTTGGCAGTGTTGAATACAACGCCTCTTATGGGCGTACCACTCCATGTATGCAGACTTTGATAGAGACAATGTTGCCCTCAAAGGGCTGGCCAAGTAACTATCAAATCTTTGGAAAATACACCACTTTTAGCTTATTTTAAGCCTAAAAGTAAATTGGATTGATAATTTATTAATTACTATTATCCTGATCATAATCTGTGGTCTTATGTTTACTCAATGCGATCAATAATTGGTGATGCTTCTCATCTGGTCTTTAAAAATTGTTGTTTGCTCTTTCTATGTTATGTAACCTTGTTGTTGTTTAAGAAATACCGATAACCAAAGTATTCACTTGTTATGACTATTTAGGACCATCTGTGGTTGAGGAGACACCCATATCTGAGAAATCAAGATTCGATTTTCCAATGGCTAAATCCTGATATTTCTTGTTCATTATTTTTAATGCGTTTTTTTCTTTTCCAAACTAACAGTGAATCCATAGGCTATGTGCTGGAATATTGTACAAATTAAAACTCATTTGAATATATTCCTTATGCAATGTATTTCTTTTGACCAATTATGTCTTCATTTACTTTATGTCTTTGTTCTGTGCCAGGAACTAGTAAGTTGATTTGTTTGGATTCTGACAATGAGTCTGGGGATGGTAGTGAGTTTTTTGCCCCAAAAAAGAATGACAACATTGGTTTCGCTGTTGAAATGGAACGTGGATCAAAATTGAGCACTGGATTTATTCAGTCCACATGTTTTCTTGGTAAGCTACTGTTCTGTTAAATTTTTATGTGCAATCCTATCAGAAACAGAATGAGAAAACCATAGTCACATAATCATCTCTGTTGAGAAGCAGTGGAATTTCTATTATTAAGCTTCAGAATTGAGATTACACAAGGCCACAACATATTTAGTCATTCAAATGAGACACAAGAGTAAATGCTTGGGCTGCTCAAGGTAACTACTACTGACATACAAGACTTAGGAAAAGACAAGACAAAATACACTAACAATATCAATGAAGCAATTAATGAAAAGTAAATATTTTGCATGACATTGTTGGAACAACTCTAATTGTTTTGGAGGGAGATAAAATGATGTTAATATTGTGATAGGCTGATAGCAGAAGTTCAGAATTCAGATAGCTTTGTTATAACCTGTGGCAATCACCCTTTATTATACTGTCTATATGCACAAGAACTCTTTGTTAAATTAAAGTGTGTTGAAGACCTAGCTAGGGCCACCATAAAGACATTGACTCAGGGAATGGCTGAACAAAACAAAGAACTAGCTGCAGCTAAAATTGATGAAGAGAAAGCCAAGATTGTGAGTCTGTTCTGAAAGCTTTTGGTATTTCTTTTTAGTCACGTTATAGTATATGTTGGAGAGTAAAGTATGTTTTCAAGACATTATTATTTTTCCTAAATATTATGATCAGAAATTGGTTGTGTTTCTAACAGTATTTTTTATGACTTGCAACTCAGCCTCTACATTCAAAATCGCTTACATTTATTGGGGACAAATTCTATGTAAATGATTATTTACCTTCTGCTTTAACTTAAGTGAGAAAAGAATTAGACAATTAATGTATAAATTTTATTGTTATTAGGGAGAAATTATATCAAGAGAGAGTATATATATATATATATATATATATATATACATTTTTTTTTTAAAAAAATACTTTCCGCTACACCCGCTCTAGCAGGTGTAGCGGAAAGTCATATTATATTTTTTAAAAAATACTTTCCGCGGCACCTGTAGCGGAGCTGGTGCCGCGGAAAGTCCAAAATATAATATTATTTTAATACTTTCCGCACCTGCTCCGCTACAGGTGCCGCGGAAAGTATTTAATTAAAAAAAAAAGAAAATTAAATGCTTTACGCGGCACCCGTAACGGGTGCCGCGTAAAGCCTACCCTTTCAGCGACTGTACCATAGGCTACACCTGTAGAGGTGTAGCGAAAACACTTTTACAGGTGTAGCATATGGCTTTTTTTGTACTAGTGTCCGGATGTACGATATAGCCGGGCCGGGGTGTTACAGTAATACCTGAAATTTTTTTCTGCTCCCAATTTCGTTCATTTGAATCCTATTTCTTCCTCAATGTTCATTTGGTCTCTAAACCATATTCATTGAACTCTATTCCTATATTCATATTCATTTGAGCTATGAGTCATATTCATTTGGATCAATAAATTCTTATACTATATAGTATTTTTAATAATTGTATTATTATGATTATATTTTGAATTACTATATTTTGAAATATGTGAAGTACTAATTATATTTTAAAAAAGTGTATATATTGTAGTATGAACATATATTACGTAAACTTATATATATATTGTAGTATATATATAAGTACTACGTAAAGTATAGTATGCATATGTTTGAATACATAATATTAGTATATATTATTTTTGACCATATATACACTATTATGTGTACTCATGTATGCGTGTGTGTCTACTATATGCTATATTTATATCTGTGTTAGTAATATTTGAAATCAAAAAATTATTTTACAAATAATATATATCATTTGATTGGAGGTTACAAGAGTTATTTAGGAAGTCCAAATCAAATGAAATGATTGATTGAGAGTTTCAAATCAAATTATCCTTTCTTGTCCATTATTCTTCATTCAAATAAGGAATTGATCTAGTGATCTTCCTAGTTCCCTTTTGCCGAGAAAAAAAATTTCAACAGAAAACAAAAAAAAAAACTCCATCTTCTTCTTCATCTTTTCTTTTGATTTAATCTTCATCATGGGAGAAAAGCTTTGGTGGTTAATAGTAAGTGTTTTCTTTGTTTTTATAGTAATCCTAAGTTAGTGTATATATATATATGCTTATATGATTATTTGTTGTGTGTTGTTGTGTGGGATTNATAATATTATTTTAATACTTTCCGCACCTGCTCCGCTACAGGTGCCGCGGAAAGTATTTAATTAAAAAAAAAAGAAAATTAAATGCTTTACGCGGCACCCGTAACGGGTGCCGCGTAAAGCCTACCCTTTCAGCGACTGTACCATAGGCTACACCTGTAGAGGTGTAGCGAAAACACTTTTACAGGTGTAGCATATGGCTTTTTTTGTACTAGTGTCCGGATGTACGATATAGCCGGGCCGGGGTGTTACAGTAATACCTGAAATTTTTTTCTGCTCCCAATTTCGTTCATTTGAATCCTATTTCTTCCTCAATGTTCATTTGGTCTCTAAACCATATTCATTGAACTCTATTCCTATATTCATATTCATTTGAGCTATGAGTCATATTCATTTGGATCAATAAATTCTTATACTATATAGTATTTTTAATAATTGTATTATTATGATTATATTTTGAATTACTATATTTTGAAATATGTGAAGTACTAATTATATTTTAAAAAAGTGTATATATTGTAGTATGAACATATATTACGTAAACTTATATATATATTGTAGTATATATATAAGTACTACGTAAAGTATAGTATGCATATGTTTGAATACATAATATTAGTATATATTATTTTTGACCATATATACACTATTATGTGTACTCATGTATGCGTGTGTGTCTACTATATGCTATATTTATATCTGTGTTAGTAATATTTGAAATCAAAAAATTATTTTACAAATAATATATATCATTTGATTGGAGGTTACAAGAGTTATTTAGGAAGTCCAAATCAAATGAAATGATTGATTGAGAGTTTCAAATCAAATTATCCTTTCTTGTCCATTATTCTTCATTCAAATAAGGAATTGATCTAGTGATCTTCCTAGTTCCCTTTTGCCGAGAAAAAAAATTTCAACAGAAAACAAAAAAAAAAACTCCATCTTCTTCTTCATCTTTTCTTTTGATTTAATCTTCATCATGGGAGAAAAGCTTTGGTGGTTAATAGTAAGTGTTTTCTTTGTTTTTATAGTAATCCTAAGTTAGTGTATATATATATATGCTTATATGATTATTTGTTGTGTGTTGTTTATATATATATATGCTTATATGATTATTTGTTGTGTGTTGTTGTGTGGGATTGATGATAGTAGAAGTGTGTGATGTGTGTTGTTGTGTGGGATTGATGATAGTAGAAGTGTGTGATCAAGCTTTCAAAAGTGAAGAGAATTGAGGAAACTCTAGGAGTTGTGCCAAGTAAGTGGATTTGAATCTCATGCCTTGCCCTTATTTTATGTTTTAGTATATAGCTAAAACATGTATTTGATGTTTGAGTATATGGTGCATACTAGAAATCCTTATATTGATAATTGATGCATGTTCATTATTTTGTTGAGTGTGAAATTTAGCCAAGAATTGTTGAATAGTCTTGTAAATGAATTTGTAATATATATATATATATATATATATATATATATATATATATATAAGCAGGGCCGGTCCAAACAATTTAGAGGCCCTGGGCGAAATTAAAAAAAAATGGGCCCCTCATATGAAAAACTAAAATTTAAATGTAATGATACTAAAAAAATAATAATATCAAATATCATGAAATACTATTATAAAATTTTTAACATTTTTTAAATACAAAAGTAATCATGACAAAAAAATTCTACGTGCTATGCAAAATCATCGATAATTGCATCAAGATTAACATTCTCTAGCATATCCTTTCCAATACACAAAATCGTTATTAACATGGCCTTGGTCATTTAAATTTTCTTTAGATTGTTTCAAATTTTCATTAAATGATTATGATTTTTTGAAAAATTTATTTATAGCCCCTCTTTGTGATTCTAGAAAAGAACAAAAGCACTTGATTATTTTTAAAAAGTTCCCCTCAGTCAATATCACAAATAGCTCCACAACTATGACTTTTTGTTCATTTCTTCTTTCACTATCTATCCCTGTAAATATAATGGATTAGACAAAACTCAGTAACTCAGGGTAATTATAATTCAAAAATTATATATATAGATATTTTAGAATTACAGAAATCACAAAATTCATTATTCAAATAAACATTACTCATTAGAGGATTATAGATTTATGGCACTAAATCCCTAATGCCCTATAGGTGTGCTGTGTTGAATAGGAAATAAAGACAGAACAAATTACAAATAGAAAAAAACTTACAAGTTACAACGGACAATGGGGCCCAAACTGGCAAACAAATGAACAATCGTTGATTAATCGAATTGGAATTTTTATTGAAGCAGACAAATGAGTTAGTTGGTTAGGGTGTCAATTCTAATAGATAAAAGATAATTAGGTGTCCTCGACTCCCTATGTCGATTAAATTTATAAATTATTTAATTAAGCGTCGATTCTCAGCTTCATGCAGTCCCATCTATTCTTAATTTTTTGTTTTCTAATATAATTATAACACTAATTTTTTGTTTTTTAATATAATTATAACACTATAATAGATATATGTATACATATACATGTATATGGATGACCCCTTGTTAGGAATAAAATTGTAATAGTTTTGATGAGCCAAATTGTATTTTTAGAAATTCCCTATTTTATTTTTTGAGTGTAGGGTTTGGACCCGGAAGACAAGTCATGACATTAGATTGGTTCGAATTATTGCTTATTAGAGTTCATTTTGTCATGACTCTTGTAAGTCATTTGCTTCCACTATACACATGAGTGTATATGATCTAATGGACAAGGCCAAATTATCTTTGCTAAAAGACACAAGTTTGAATCTTATTGAGAACATTTTGAATTTTGGAGAGCAAGAAATGGAGCTAGTAGTATCACGGCTCAAAGTCAATTTTTGGGTCAATAGAGGAACTTATGGAGCAACTCATGGAGCTAGTCAAAGTCCAATGGAGGAAGTTCAAGTCAAATAGTCAAGGGCGAGAAGAAGTTCAAGATCCACTATCTCTACACCATACGCTACACAATGCTAAGAAGGATCAAATATAGTTGTTTGGTGAATATGATCAAATGAGTTGAAATGGAGAAATGGTTAAAGGCTTAGAAACATACTTACAGGTTTAGCATTCGAATCATACTTGCTACATTTTAATGCTAAGGAAGAAGCTTTGGAGCTAGTCACACGGCCAAGACCTTTGGAGCTAGTTTTGGTCAATAGAGCTAGTTTTGATCAATGGAGCAAGTGATGGAAGAAGTCAAAGTCAACATGGAGCAACTTTGCATGGATTACATACGCGTGAACACTACACCATTTCTACACGCGTGAAGGCTATGTTAAAGTCCTATGGAGCATGCTATGAAGCAACTAAGAGTGTGACTTACACTTAGTCATTTTTGCATGCCTCAAATATTTTGGGTTCAGTACGTAATACCCTGAACCAGAAGAAATTTGAAGGTGCTGATTTTCTGAAGATCATTATTCATACTCAAGCAAGAACCACCTGGAAAATATTTTGAAAGATCAACTTACCCAAGGAATCAAATCAAGATTGCAACAAAGTCAAAAATATCAAGCTCTGAAGGATACAAAGTCCGCAATATTAAGCTGAGAAGGCAACAAAGTCAAGAATTGGAGGCTACAAGTTTCAAGATCAATCAAGCCGTAAAAGAAGACTTTGTGAACAATTAAATGAGCAGATCAAAATTGAGATTTTATCATATCAATTTGGCAAGTTATCAGATCAACGGTATGGTCATTAAATGAGAAGGTATGGCCATCAAGATCAGATTGGAATGACCAATCAGATCAAGTGAACGTTCAAAATTTGAATGTTCATAACGGGCAAATAATTCTTTGAATTATAAAAAGCCCAAGAAGACTTGAAGACTATAACGACATACAGAGGTGACGAGATACAGAATCGATCGGACTTACAACGGAAAATAAAAAGTGCTGAGATATTGAGCTATACACGAGAGGATTTCAAGTCTTAGAAAAAGAAATCTTTATTTCTTTAAACAAAAGTTGTATCTCTACTGAGAGTAGAAAGGAGTGTAGCTGGGTGCGTAACACTCGGGTGAACTAAGTGCAGCTTTGTGCGTAACACTTAGTTGGAACGTAGCTTTGTGCGTAGCGTTCGGGAACGTAGCTTTGTGCGTAGCGTTCGGGGAGAGTAGCTTTGTGCGTAGCGCTCGGGAGCTTAGCTTTGTGCGGAGAGCTCGTGGTTGAGTGTAGCTTTGTGCGTAACACTCAGGAGTTTCACTGTTGTATCTGGGTGATTGAAGATAGTGGAAACCTTCCTTGGAGCAAGGAAGAAGTGGAGTAGGAGAATTACACCATCTCCGAACCACTATAAATCTCTGCCTCTCATTTACTTTACTGCACTTTACATATTTGCATGTTTTAACTCACTAACCCTTTACGTACTGTGTAGATCATATCATATGGGTTTGTGTGTTCCCACATTTGCATGTGGCTCAAACTTTGCATACATATTCTTTGAGCTATTATAAGTCTTTCTATCGATTGCATGTAAAGTATCTCTTCAGTTTTACGCAGTTTTATTTTATAGCACTTTACCGTACAATATCCCGCTGCACATTTCAAGTTGAATTTATTCACTTGAAATCTCTTTGGTTGAAGTGTTATAAAGTTTTTAATTGTTAGAAAAGTCTATTCACCACCCTCCCCCCTCTAGACTTTTCACCACCCTATCGGGACCAACAAGTGGTATCAGAGCGGTTGTCTATTGAGTCAATATTTGACTGCTAGACAGATCTCATAACCTTCAAGATGAAGAGAGACTTAGCTCCGAACCTATTATTTTCATTAGACAAATTTGATGATTGGAAAATACGTATGCAGGTCCATTTATCCGCGTTACACGATGAGATGTGGGAAGTAATTACCAGCGGTCCGATCAAAATTCTTAAAGCCAATACCGCAACCGCACAGACGAGNATCAAAATTCTTAAAGCCAATACCGCAACCGCACAGACGAGCACAACACCGCGAAACATTCCTAAACCCAAAGAGGAATGGACTCCTGAAGATAGACAACGAAACAACTTGGACAACATTGCCAAGGACTTACTATTCAAAGCTATAGATGATGCAACGTTTCCAAAGGTCGGAAAATGCAAAACCGCAAAAGATGTCTAGGAAACACTAGTCAAAATGGGCGAAGGAGATGAGCAAGAAAAGGAGAACAAACTCACAATAGCACTAAAGAAATTTGAGGGTTTCAAAATGCTAAATGGTGAGAGCATAGCCGAAATGGAAACAAGATTTATTAAAGTCTTGGGAGAAATTGTTGATCTTGGAAAGGAGATTGATCAGAAGGAAATATCACTCAAAATCCTACGTGGACTACCGTCAAATTGGGACATGAAAGTCACAGCCATGCGAGACCATAGGGATCTCAAAACTCTTACAACCGACAAGCTCTTTAGTGATCTAAAAGCTTATGAGTTTGAGATGAAGTCAAGAAAAGAAGAAGAACGCAAAGAAAGAAATACCGCGCTAGTCACCGAACAACCGTCTACATCAAGGTCAGTAGATAATAGTGAATTTTTATCTGACGAAAATTTTGCTTATTTGTTAGGAAATTTAAGAAGTTTATGAGGAAGAAGAACATCAAAAATTTTCCTCAAGCCAATACATCGAGATGGACGAAAAAGGAAGGTCCAGATGCAAACTTGTGTTACAATTGTAGAAAGCCAGGACACTTTATGGCAGAATGTCCTTATCCAAAAGTGAGCAAAAATCAAGGAGATAATGCTCAGGAGGACACCAAGGCAAAAGAAAGAAGATTCAAGAAAGACAAAAGAAAAGCCTTAATTAGTGACCCACTTGAGTCAAGTGATGGTGATGAGTCATCTAGTGGAGAAAGTGACACCTCAAAGGATGACAATGCTTTATTCTACATGGATGCTTCAAGTAGTTCATCAACTCAAGATTTATGCTTAATGGTGCATGAAGTTGAAGAAGATGAGGTAACATCTAAATCTTTTGATTCTGCAAGTACTTCTTTTTCTAGAGAGTCCTTCTCTCAATTTATGAGAGAATGTCAGACTGTTATGGACACTCACTCTCAACTCGAAGAGCGCAATAAATATTTGATTCTTGAAAAAGATAAAATAAATGAAAAATTGCAAAATGCTCTGTCCGAGGTGAAAGAATTGAAGGCTAAAATTATTTACCTTCAAGAAGAGTGTAAATCAAGGGAAGTGAGAGAACACAACCTCAGGGGAGTAATAGCCACATTTACTCATTCATCAAAAGTAATGGATAAAATGGTAAATATGCAGAAACCCTTAGGAGACAAAACCGGTTTAGGTTATGATCCATCGTGTTCTCAAGCCTCTCAGAAGTTGACCAATTCTACTACGACTTTAGATAATAAAGTACAAGTGGTGAAATTTGTCAAAGGTCAAGATTGCATAGTGAGACAAGGAATTGGTTATCAAAAAATTGCCAAAAATAAAGTGAGACAAGGAATTGGTTATCAAAAAATTGCCAAAAATAACGTGAGACAAGGAATTGGTTATCAAAAAATTGCCAAAAATAACACTGTTGGGCCGAAGCCTTATTAAAAAATTGCCAAAAATAACACTGTTGGGCCGAAGCCTTATTATAAATACATTTCGCCCAGTCAGTCAAAGAAAAGGCAAAGTTTTGTTCCCTTAAGAAAATATTCCAATGAGTTTAGTGCAAAACAACATTTGAAAAAGGGAAGATTTTTGAATGGTGGGCCAGGGAGATTTTATCAATCTGAGCAATATTGGTACCAAGAAATTAAACCATGGGTAAAATCAAGGTTTAATTCCTTTAAGGTCTCTTCCCAAGTGCCTAAAAATCGAGTCAGTTTTCAAAACCGGGCACCAAAAGTCTTTTCCAAAATTAGTTATGATTATAAAGTCAACAATGGTTACAAATCACCTTTACTTGGTTCAGTAAGGACAAGGTGGATTTGGGTACCAAAAATTACTAACCCCCAAGGACCCAAGCTAAACTGGGTACCTAAAAATGTTTAATTTGTTTACAGGAAGTTTGGTACTTCGATAGTGGATGTTCGCANTTACAGGAAGTTTGGTACTTCGATAGTGGATGTTCGCATCACATGACTGGAAATAAATCTAGTCTAGTGACTTTTAAGAATATCGAAGGACCAAAAGTAGTTTTTGGAGGAAAAGATCGATATGGCCAAACCAAAGGAATCGGAACAGTTGAGCGTAACGGATTAAAAGTCGAAGACGTATCTTACGTGGAAGGTCTCAAGTTCAATCTCTTCAGTACAAGTCAATTTTGTGACAAAGGTTACTTAGTGGAATTTTTCAAAGACAAATGTCAAGTGAAAAATGAAACTACTAGAGAAATCGTACTGCAAGGAACGAGAAAGAGGAACATGTATGTTGTTGATTGGTCTACAACAAAGGAATCAATATGTCTAGTTGCCAACAACACAAATAGTACAAGTTGGGAATGGCACAAGAAGCTAAATCATCTGAATTTCAAGACGATCAACAAGCTCGCAGCAAATGATCTAGTCAAAGGTCTACCCAAAATAGTTTACAAGAAAGATCAGATCTGCGATGCATGTCAAAGAGGAAAACAAATAAAATCTTCATTCAAGTCAAAGACACATGAATCATCATCAAGACCTCTTAGTCAACTACACATGGATTTATTTGGTCTAGTAGACCCAGTAAGTATGAGTGGTAAGAAATATACACTTGTTATTGTTGATGATTTTTCCAGGTACACATGGACTATATTTCTCAACAAGAAAAATGAAGTTGAAAGGAAGCTACCGGAATTGTTGAAACAACTTCAAACTGAAAAGGAACTCAAAATAGCAAAAATACGTACGGATAGAGGTACAGAGTTCGTAAATGGCGTGATTCAAGACTACTGCAGCATGCATGGAATTCTACATCAATTATCAGCTACAAGAACACCGCAACAAAACGGTGTTGCCGAAAGAAGAAACCGAACACTCAAGGAAGCCGCACGAGTAATGATTACGGTAGCAGACTTACCGAAACGGTTTTGGGCAGAAGCAATTAACACTGCTTGCTACACCCAGAATAGAAGCCTTATCAACAAGCTGCACAACAAAACACCATATGAATTATGGAAAGGGAGAAAACCTAACCTTAGCTATTTTCATTCTTTTGGATGCAAATGTTTTGTTCTAAATAATGACAAAAGCTATCTGAAAACTTTTGATGAGCGTGCAGATGAAGCTATATTCCTTGGATATTCATCTACCATCAAAGCATTCAGAGTATGGAATAAATCTACGATGGTGGTAGAAGAATCAATTCATGTCGTGTTCGACGAATCGTCAAAAGCCAAGGAAATTGATGATCCAAAAATTGGTAATAATGTTCCAAATAATTTTATTATTACTAATGAAGTTTCAAGAGACAATGTTTTACACGGATTAAAGGATCTGGAAATTAAAGACTCCAATACAGAGCATAATAGCGCACCATGCGCAGAAAATGCAAGAAATGAAGAAGTGGAAGTTGTAGAGCAAGTTGGAGTGGAAGTTAATGCAAGGGATGGAGTGGAACCTTTAGAGGAAGTTGTGGAGGAAGTTGGAATTAGTGGTGGGATCCAAAGTGAACCCACTAATTTTCCCTCTCTCTCTACACGTGAGAATGAACCCATTTTGCCACCCACTTCACAAAACAATTTTCAACCAGATTTGAGATGGCTCAAAAATCATCCACATGATTTAATTATTGGAGATGTGCATGAAGGCGTGAAAACCATATCAGCTGCAAGAGATGCAATGTTCTCGTGTTTCCTATCTCAGATTGAACCCAAGGAGATAGATGAAGCGTTAAGTGATCCTAGTTGGATTGAAGCCATGCAAGAAGAGCTGAATCAATTCCAAAGAAACGACGTATGGGAGCTTGTTCCAAGACCAGGCAATCACAACATAATCGGTACAAAATGGGTCTTCCGGAACAAAGCAAACGAAGATGGCACCATTGTTAGGAATAAAGCGAGACTGGTTGCAAAAGGCTATTCGCAAGAAGAAGGAATAGATTTTGATGAGACTTTTGCTCCAGTGGCAAGATTAGAAGCAATTCGAATTTTCCTAGCATATGCAGCATACAAGAATTTTACAGTCTACCAAATAGACGTAAAAAACGCGTTTCTTAACGGTTTACTTGAAGAGGAAGTATATGTTGAGCAACCACCCAGATTTGAGGTAAAAGGTGATGTTGACAAAGTCTATAAACTAAAGAAGGCATTATATGGGTTAAAACAAGCACCTCGAGCTTGGTACGATACCCTGTCAATGTTCTTAATTAGTTGTAGTTTTACCAAAGGACTAGTTGACAAAACCTTATTTAGAATTCAAGAAAATAATCATATTTTATTAGTACATATTTATGTTGATGATATTATTTATGGAAGTACTGATAAATCTTTATGTGAGAAATTTTCTAAGCTCATGCAGAACAGGTTTGAGATGAGCATTATGGGTGAATTGAACTACTTCCTTGGACTGCAAGTTAAACAAATGAAGGAAGGAATTTTCATAAATCAAGCCAAGTACACCGGAGATTTGATCAGAAAATTTGGCTTAGAAGGAAAAAGCTTAGTCAAAATTTCCATGAGTACAACACAACGATTAGATAAGGATGACGAAGGAACGGACGTTGACCCAACGATCTACCGAGGAATGATTGGATCTTTGCTATACCTCATTGCGAGTAGACCGGATATATCTTACTCAGTGGGTGTATGCGCGAGATATCAGTCAAAGCCGAAAAATAGTCATCTTGATGCTACGAAGAAAATCATTCGATATCTCAAACGAACAATCAATGTTGGATTATGGTATCCAAAGGAAGGTAATTTTGAACTAACCGGATATTCAGATGCAGATTTTGCAAGTTGCAAAATTGATTGAAAAAGTACCTCCGGAACGTGCCAGTTCTTAGGGGGAAGGTTAGTTTCATGGTTCAATAAGAAACAAAATTCCATTGCAACAAGCACAGCCGAAGCCGAATATATCGCAGCAGGGAGTTGTTGTTCGCAAATTTTATGGATGAAGCAACAGTTGAAGGATTACGGAATTAATTGCGAGGACATTAGTATTTTCTGTGACAATACTAGCGCGAATGCGATCTCACAAAATCCTGTACTTCATTCACGAACGAAGCATATCGACGTACGACATCATTTTATCCGAGACCACGTCGAAAAGAAGGATATAAGGATCGATCATATCCCTACAGAAAATCAAATTGCAGAGATTATCACAAAACCGTTGTGTGAATCTCGCTTCGCAACCTTAAGGCACGAAATGGGGATGATCGAAATCAGCTAAGTATTTTATTTTATGCCAAGTGTTTTTATTTTACATCTATGTGGCGTGTTTATGTGATCCTAGCTGAAGCTATGTTTTTACTTGTTTCACAAGTGTGTTTTACGTGTTACATACATAGCTTATGTGTATTTAATTTTCACCTACTTGTGTTTTTACTGTGGTGAGTCACCCTTACACGTGTGTTTATGCATGCAGTAGAAATGATTTTGTTTCACCTGCTTCTTATCTTTTTAGATAAAATTGTTTAGTTAGATAAGTTGGTAACCCTTCATATGCTTCCACGTGTATACTATCTACTTGTTGTACTAATCACTTTGCATGCAGATGAAAAGATCATTCGAACTTACTTCTTTTGACCATGCAAAAGAAAAACGGCTTTTGAGGAGCAAAACATTGAATTTTGGAGCTTGGGAAAACGTAAAAGGACTTGAAGGGACATTCAATGTCCACTTTTCAACAGTTACAAGTTCTAAGGCTTCTCAACCCATCTATAAGTTGGGACCTCCTCACAAATCCTACTTGTTCAAGAGTAGTTGTTCTTGTATTGTTTATTTTTGCAGGTAGTCATGAAGCCAAAAAGACAGGGCGAGAAAACCGTGAGGCGTGTGTCTAGAAGAATCTCCGAACAAGTACGGATGGAAATGTTGAGAGCAAGAAGGATTGCAAATGGAGGACATGAGATAGGTGACACCTCTACCGACCCGATTGTTCTAGAGGAAGAGCAGCCCGTGCAGTCAGTTGAGCCAACCTAAGGAGTACAGAAACCTGGTGATCCAGACAAAGATTATGCTCTATTTCTCATGAAGGGCAGTGGGCCTTCAGAATCCCCACCTCAAACATCCGGAGCTACACACTACACAAGCTCGGATTCTGAAGAAACCACCATTGCTAGTCGCGTTTCTGCCTCTCGTACCAAGACTGCAGCTAGCCCAGCCACCGTGAAGAAGAAGAAGTAGAAAGGATTAGTGAAAATCCTTTTATGTACTGATCTGAATAAGGCTTATGGTCTAAGTTCCAAATTTTCCGTAACCATATGCCTATATTATTTATAAATGGAACAATTATTCAGATGGTTACATATCCTTGAAAATATTTTAAATTGGCCATGCAAAAATCAGAAAGCTACGAGAAAAGAAGAATTCAAAAAATTATTTAAGTAGCTTAACAAAAATTAAAATACATGAGATGGCCAAAAGATCTCAAATAAAAAAACGAATGCCTCTCTCTTGATCGAGAAATTCGGGTGCAACAAAAAGGAGATGCACATTTTTTCCCAAGAATATTGGATGCTGCCAAAAACAGGGGGAAGAAAGGTCAATCAATTTGGCCAAGTTGGTTCTAGTTCCACCGCACCAACTCAGGGGGAACGAACACAGGGGGAAGGAGTAAAATTGAGTTTTAAAATTTTTGCTAACCCCGTAGGAAATGTATTTTCTACATTTACAGCCCAAGGCAGGCAACTCAACCGAATGCACCTGCGATGACTGAACAGGAGCGTGAAGATCGTATGGTAGATTTATTTGCCGATCACTTTGGAGTCACGCACGATGGCATTTTGGATCAAGAAGAAAGAAACCCAAGAGAATGCGCGAGATGGTATTTGCATGGAGTTTTTCCCGCAAATGATCTACGTGAGGCTGCAGAATGCTACAAAGTGGGTAGAGTATTTCAGAAATTCTACCACTTGGAAGACAAGGATGACTTTGGTAAGCTAAGGAAAAGGATAAATAGTATGTTGGACATTTAATTTTATTCCTAGCTTACTTTAATATTGCAAGTTCATGGCATGATATTCTGTTACATAATTCGAATTTTTGTAATGGTTCGAATTAATGTGATGGGTCTTATGCTAATATATCTATCTTTATTAGTTTTGTGTGTTATGGCTTTTAATTTGACTTTAATTATGTAGTATGCATGTTGGTACAAAATTAAATTCCAAGTGAATTAACCCGACAATGCATAATCTTTCGTACAAGTCAAAATTAATAAAGCCGTAGGTCAAATTCCTTGAAAACTCATCGCAATAAAATTGAAAAATAAAATCAGTTGATTTCTAGACTGAGCCAAATATGATTGAGTATAGGTTTTGGCATCATCAAAAAGGGGGAAATTGTTAGGAATAAAATTGTAATAGTTTTGATGAGCCAAATTGTATTTTTAGAAATCCCCTATTTTATTTTTAGAGTGTAGAGTTTGGTTTTAGAAATCCCCTATTTTATTTTTAGAGTGTAGAGTTTGGACCCGGAAGACAAGTCTTTTATTTTTAGAGTGTAGAGTTTGGACCCGGAAGACAAGTCATGACATTAGATTGGTTCGAATTATTGCTTATTAGAGTTCATTTTGTCATGACTCATGTAAGTCATTTGCCTCCACTATACACATGAGTGTATATGATCCAATGGACAAGGCCAAATTATCTTTATTAGATGACACAAGTTCAAATCTTATTGAGAACATTTTGAATTTTAGAGAGCAAGAAATGGAGCTAGTAGTATCACGGCTCAAAGTCAATTTTGCAACTCATAGAGCTAGTCAAAGTCCAATGGAGGAAGTTCAAGTCAAATCCTCACTCTAGGTGCACAGGCAAAAAGGAAACTCTTCTAACCACAACAATCACCCAACAGACAGATACTTAAGCACTTTTATACATATCAACTGAAAAAGCTCCATTAGGAAAAATATACATTCCTGCAGTTATACATACATAAGATTGCCCCTCGGGACAAAATACCAAACAAGGTTCAACTACGACCAACTAGTCATGCCTAGCCATCACTAAGGCTACAAAAAAAATATGTACACCAAAAACTCCCAAGGACTCCCAAGAACCCGACGTCTAGTCAATCATGCGATACACGGGGCCGGTGAACTCTCCCCAGACCAGGTGCCACTCCCCCTCGTACCAGGTGATATGGTCCAAAAATCGAGAAGTAGTTATGACCATCGACCATTCCTCCCAAACATCCCGAGGACTAGGGTCCCAAGGGTATGGGTAGTGCACAATGAACTCAATGGGATCGCTACCATCTAGAGGCTCTATGGGGTAGAAGCCATAAGTAGCCTGGACCTCATCCATAACAGGGCAAGAAACAAAAGGGGCCGACGGAGCCATAGGAGTATCTGGATTAAGCATACTAGTAAGTAATGGAACACATAAATCACACATTTTGCTCGCACTCACTTTAGTTGCAAAATCCTTCCCCTCATAATGAAATTCTCATCACTTTTCACTTTTCAAAGAGAGAGTTCACCCACAACCTTTGGGTACTTAAATACTTGTCACATCTTTCTTTCCCGTAGCTACGACGTAACTACATTCATATTTCAAAATTTCACTTGGTCCTAGATAGAAAGTGTGAGGCCTTTGGAGTTCTTTCTCCACTTTTGACCACTTGGATCGTTGAACTCGGGTTCAGTGGTCATCGCTCGGTCTAATACTGATCCCCTGGACTTATAGGAGCGTTGGAATGATTCCTAGCTAGCCTCACTAGGTTCATAAGAACGACACCTACCCGAACATAGAGTGACTATACTTAAGTGTGCACACCCCCGTAGGAGTACCTTTTCCTTCCGGGTGATATAGTACTCGGTGAATAGACTTCGCCCACAGTATGAATGATCATACACATAACTACCATGCGGGAAAGGCACTTTAAGCTCATCTTTATCCCGTAGGTTAACAAGGTCCTTCACTACTTTTACTAGAACTAAGGTTTGAAAACGTTTTTATACTCTTTTCCCTTTCTTGCTTTGAAAATATTTTGGACATACTTGGGTCAATTCCAATACTCGGAAATTAATTCTCCCTTTAACCCAATTCAAAAATTCCCCTTTTCTTTTGCAAAACATTTGGATGATCCACTAACAACCTTTCCCAATGGTAATTCAAGTGTGACTAACCTACACTTTCAACCCCACATTTTTCACATAAGTCTCATTCTTGACACATACATCTCAATGCATATAACATATACACTTCCCAACCTTAACATAGGCATAACACACAAAATATATTTATTCTTTACAAGCACATAATGCTACTTCCCTATATTATTTATAAGTTCACACATATGTAACACTACCTACATAACACATGTGCCTAACTACATAATATTACTCTTCTTACTAACAACATATATAATTATGGTTTATACATACCATATACTATACCCAAAATGTGACATTTTACCATGTATATATACATATATATATATTTTCGGCACACACACACACTTATATCTATATATATATACACGACACACACACTTACCTACATACACCCACACGTCACACACACATATATATATACATAGATACATAATTCCTCTTCTTTCTAGTATATATATTCCTATCATATTCTTGCTATACAACTAAGGCATAATCTTCACATAACACATAGGTTTTCATGTTCACAAGTTAACCACAAACCATAACCTAGTTATCAATTATCTAGTTTCAAACAACCTCAACCAATTAAAGGGATTCCTTACCTCAACCGGGTTACTAATTCCGTAGAAGACTCTTGGAGTTGATTTTCCCCAATTTCACCTTAAAATCCTAAAATTCCATCAACAACATAACACATGATTTTAAGAAATCTTAACTTAGATTCATGTTCTAGGATGGAAAATAAGGCTATTTACCGAATAAAATTGGAGTTTTACTGAATATTTTGAGACTTGTGTAGAAATCTTGGCTATGGAGTGTTGAAGCTTGAAGAAGAAGATGAAGATCCCACTCTACTCCCTCCCTCTCTCTATTTTCGGCCACAATGAAAAAGAAGGGAAAAAAATTGCTTAAATATTTACCCACTTGGTTGACTAGTCTTCTCCCAACACATGGTGGATAATTGTGACAAGTGTCACCTCTCTATGGTTTGATCTTAAAAATATCTTAGCTTAGACTGATAGGGATTAAATCAGATGAATTCTCGGTAGAAACTAATTTAATTCAAATAATTTTTGAAACAAAAAAATTATTCCAGACTGAAACTTAAAATTGGGCTAGGTTCGGTACACCGCGAAATTTCGCGATGTACGATCAAAAATAATTTTTTGCTGCTATGGGCTAATTTAATTAAATAGGAAATTCCAGAATAATAGTTTGGTGTCTAAAAATCCATTTCCTAGGACAAACGGGTCCGAATACTAGCTCCTAAAATTTTTACGGTTCGTGACCTAGACGTAGGTTCGCAGCTTATTAACAACTATCCTCACTTATAATAATTCTTTTGAGGCATCAGGAGATCATCTCATGAATGTTATAGCCTAAAGAAATATTTTTCGAACCTTAATCTTATTGGAATAGGTGAGGGGTTACATTACATACGCGTGAACACTACACCATTTCTACACGCGTGAAGGCTATGTTAAAGTCTTATGGAGCATGCTATGGAGCAACTAAGAGTGTGACTTACACTCAGTCATTTTTGTATGCCTCAAATATTTTGGGTTCAGTACATAATATCCTGAACCAGAAGAAATTTGAAGGTGGTGATTCTCTGAAGATCATTGTTCATACTCAAGCAAGAACCACCCAGAAAATATTTTGAAAGATCAACTTGCCCAAGGAATCAAATCAAGATTGCAACAAAGTCAAAACTATCAAGCTCTGAAGGATACAAAGTCCGCAATATCAAGCTGAGAAGGCAACAAAGTCAAGAATTGGAGGCTACAAGTTTCAAGATCAATCAAGCCGTAAAAGAAGACTTTGTGAACAATTTGCAGAGGTAATTTTTCTAAAATTACCAGCGGCATTAAATGAGCAGATCAAAATGGAGATTTTATCAGATCAATTTGGCAAGTTATCAGATCAACGGTATGGTCATTAAATGAGAAGGTATGGCCATCAAGATCAGATTGGAATGACCAATCAGATCAAGTGAACGTTCAAAATTTGAATGTTCATAACGGGCAAATAATTCTTTGAATTATAAAAAGCCCAAGAAGACTTGAAGACTATAACGGCATACAGAGGTGACGAGATACAGAATCGATCGGACTTACAACGGAAAATAAAAAGTGCTGAGATATTGAGCTATACACGAGAGGATTTCAAGTCTTAGAAAAAGAAATCTTTATTTCTTTAAACAAAAGTTGTATCTCTACTGAGAGTATAAAGGAGTGTAGCTGGGTGCGTAACACTCGGGTGAACTAAGTGCAGCTTTGTGCGTAACACTTAGTTGGAACGTAGCTTTGTGCGTAGCGTTCGGGAACGTAGCTTTGTGCGTAGCGTTCGGGGAGCGTAGCTTTGTGCGTAGCGCTCGGGAGCTTAGCTTTGTGCGGAGAGCTCGTGGTTGAGTGTAGCTTTGTGTGTAGCACTCGGGAGTTTCACTATTGTATCTGGGTGATTGAAGATAGTGGAAACCTTCCTTGGAGCAAGGAAGAAGTGGAGTAGGAGAATTACACCATCTCCGAACCACTATAAATCTCTGCCTCTCATCTACTTTACTGCACTTTACATATTTGCATGTTTTAACTCACTAACCCTTTACGTACTGTGTTGATCATATCATCTGGGTTTGTGTGTTCCCACGTTTGCATGTGGCTCAAACTTTGCATACATATTCTTTGAGCTATTCTAAGTCTTTCTATCGTATTGCATGTCAAGTATCTCTTCAGTTTTACACAGTTTTATTTTATATCACTTCACTGTACAATATTCCGTTGCACGTTTCAAGTTGAATTTATTCACTTGAAATCTCTCTGGTTGAAGTGTTATAAAGTTTTTAATTGTTAGGAAAGTCTATTCACCCTCCCTCTAGACTTTTCACCACCCTATCGGGACCAACACCACTTCTATCATGGGGCCCTGGGCGGTCGCCCATCCCGCCCGTGCTCAGGACCGGCCCTGTATATAAGTACCGTACATATTAATATAAAGAAAAAAAAAATTCTTTTGTTTTTGTTTTACGTAGGAGTATATATAAATGTGTGTTGTATATTTGAGGTATATGTATATATAATTATTTTATTATATACATATACTTATATAAACATTTCGTGTAGATATCTTCTAATATAAAAAAGCCACAAAAATAGCATTCAATGCAGTTCCCGCCCACTGGGAAACGATGCCGTATTGCAATGAGAATTTGAGTGTGAAAGAGTAAACAAAAATAGCTGAAATATTGTTTGTTATTGTTAAACAGGGAGAGCAAACGACCCTGAACAATAATTATGGATGTACACTAATTATACAATGTAATGAATTATATTTCAGGCGTGAATATATAGCCGCAATATGTTTAGGATATCGAAAAGGTTGCAACGATTAGTTATTCGATACATATGTTCCGGGAATGAAAAAGGAAGTAATGCAACTCCAGAAGTCTTCTGCTCTCACACTTATATTACAACCATATATATACACCTCTAGACATCATCTAGATTACAGTACCGTATTGAGATTAGAAGAACCCTTCGAAATTACCCCTCATTCTTGCATACTGTAATTCGAATATGGGAATGTATTGCCTGGCCAATGAGTTGTCTACGTTCAAGAACAGGAGTGCTATGAAGTTACGGGTGATTCGTACCTATTTGGTACCACTAAGGAAAGGTTCTCAGGAAATAAATTTCAGGAAATCGTGTTTCACGATTCAGAAGTATGTTTTCTTCTCTCTACTCATTTGCATTTTCATGAAGTATGTTCATTAGCATTAAAGTAGACTTAGATAAAATAATGGAAATATACACTTCAATGCTAACCTATTGAGTTATCAACAGGGCACTGTAATTCATGCACATGTACCAAAAACTCTGGTAGAAAACTTCAGTAACAGCTTTGTAGAAAGCAAAGTGTATGCTGTGAAAAATTTCTTTGTTGTTTCGAATACTCATACATACAAGACCAGTTTGCATGAATATATGTTGCAGTTCAATCATGAAACAATTATGAAAGAAATTAGGTCCGACAATTTCCCATGGCACATGTACAGACTAAAGCCATTCAATAGTTTGAAAGGTAACCCAAGACAAACATCTTATAGGTAAGTTTCTAAACTTTCAATTGATTTGTCATATTTCTTCTCATTATGTTTTAAAAAATTCCTCAGTATTTTTGTTATAACTATGTATATAAAATAGATATTATTGGTCGTGTTGTTCAAATACATGGACCTCAAGAAAAGATTATTGGTGGTCATAATACAAGGCTGATAGACATTGTTTTGGAGGATGCATTGTAAGTCAACTTTTTTTTATTTTTTATTATAAACATCATTTTCAAATATAAATTTAAATTTGAATGTAATACAGGGGAAATAAGCTAAGTTGTACCTTTTGGGATGATCATGTGTCCAAAATTGAGCCATTCTATCAGGCTGTTGTAGTGTTGATCCAATTCTGCAGAGTAAAGCTGGGCTTAAGAGGTTAGTAATCTTTACATTTACATTTTGTAATATGAATAAAGTATTTAGTGGACAGATACATACTGTAATTATATTGTTGTGTTTTAGATGGTGGTGTAAAAATCTGTTCATCCTATGATGTGACTCAATCGCTGTTTAACCTTGACCATCCTGAATTTAAAACATTCATAGAAAGGTATATTAGTTTTTTGCGTTAGTCAAGTAATTACTTAGTTATGAACTGACAATAATATGGACTCTATGCACAGCCTAAGAGACAGTGAATATCAAACACCAATGAGAAGCATAGCATCATTGTCAAGTCTTAGCTACACCAACACCATTGATGAGTCCACAAGTCAGGCCATGGATCTGATTACAATATCTCAAATATATGACACTGAGAATGTAAGCACTGATTCAAAAATACTTTTGGTTTTTCTACCATTATTATAGAAACTGAAATATCATTTTTTCCCTATACTATTTTATACTTACAGTTTGGTGAATTCTGGGTTGCTGCGAGGATCAATGGTATTGAGTCACCAAGAGATTGGTTCTATACTTCCTGTCCAAAAAAGGGTTGTAACAAGAAATTAAAACTCTCAGAAGGGGTGAACAAGTGTATGAAAATTTGTACTACCAGTGTTCTAAGGTATAAACTTAGACTACGTGTTGTTGACATGAAAGGTAATGCTTCATTTCTGCTATGGGATCGAGAATGCATGGAGCTAATAGGGATTGCAACTGCTGATTTATATGACAGTTATACAGATGTAAGTCCTAAATTCTTATTAATGTCTGCTAAGTCCTACTGCTAAATATTGAATGCTAATGAACATAAATTCCTTCCTTTGTAGACAAGTGCTCCTCCAAAGGAGATAATAGATTTAGTTGGTAGGATTATGTTATTCAGAATTCAGCAAAGAAGGACCAGTTTGTCAACTTTCAAACTTCATTTCTTGTTCTAAGGATAAACACTGACCAAGATCTCCTAGCACAACTATGTCTTGATATTCTAAGCTTGAAGGAGAATGATATGAACACTGGATTGCAGCTAAGTGAATGGGATGATGACTTCCTGGAGGTGCTCTATTTGTCTTACAATACATATGTTTCAAATATCATATTTAAACAGTAATATCTAATGTTAAACTTACTGTATTTGTAGGGTTTTTTGAGTGATGAAGCTGACAGCCCAATTGCAACTCTGCCGCCAATTACTGCTGATGCTACTGAGGGACCTGTCAAGAGGTGCTTAATTGATGAGTTTTCTTCGACACAGGGGTGCAAAAAAGTGAAGCAGCATAGGGTGAAACTAGAAAAAATTAATTAAATCTATTTTGGAAGACTATTGTTTACTTGCTGTTTGTTTGGTTTTACATTGAAAACTATGGATGTTTGAATACGTAACAGTGCACTGTGTATGTGTAACTGTCGTCATCTTGGTTGCTTTTGAAAATCAGAACATTGTTTCTTGAAATCATGTCTAACTGTTACTGCAAAATAGTGTATTTCAATTTTTTTTTTCACCTTTCAGTTTCAGGCTGCAATTCAGGGTGGCGAAGCCATGCTATACAACTACAACTGAAGAGGATGAAACTTCAAGGGAGGGTTCAAGTCATAGTGATCAGTGATCAGCTATCTACAAATCCAGCCTACAACTGTTGCAGTATGGTTTAGTGAAAAAAATAACCACTCTCTACACAATGTAATTGAATCTAGCTAAGTGATTGTAAAAATAGTTTCCTCAATTAAAAGTTTCAGATTAGGAAACATGCATATCATGTACTCATTACAGACTAGAAGAATAGAAATTTGAAACTTTCATTCCACAAATATCTGTACTTTTCAGTTAATTAAGTTTAATGAAGCAGTAACAAACTGTCACATTTCACTATCTAACATTTGCAGGGTAATTCGTACTACATTGTGAGTTTACATATTATAAGTATAATTGAAATAATTATCACTTAAAACTGCTAATTCAATGTTATTAGAGGATTAGATGATGAAAACATTTGGCATCTAAGATTGGTACATAACGTCAATTGAATGTAATAATAAGTTTGGAACACATACCTCTTTAAATGCCAAGTGTAATTTTAAAAAATTTATGCTGACTGTATTTTAAGTGAGCCCAATATCAGGTCAAATCTTGGGCTTATGAGACAAATAAGTTCTATTGTGTTCACATGCATCAGATTTTATTATCATCCTTTGCAAATGCTTCCAAAAAATTTTTAGTACACATACTTATAGAGAAGAAAGAAAGAAATGTTACAACCACCCAAACATGTAACATGTGTTTTTGGAAAATACCTTAAATACTACTCTTCCAAAAAAGCCCTTATAGACAATACGTTCAGTCCCAAAATGTAAATATAAGAGCAGTATTGTGATTGCATTAAAATGATTTAACATTTTGGGAACCCCTTCAAAAAAACATAGTTAGTGTACATATTATAGATTAAAATATGGCCTTATTAAAAAATATATGATAAATCTACATCGCACGACTTATAACAGCATTCATTACAGCCAGAACCCTTTATGCTTACTGTATTTTAAGTGAGCCCAATTTCACGTCAAATCTTGGGCTTATGATGTTGAATAAGTTCTATTGTAATCACATGCATCAGATTTAATTATCATCCTTTGCAAAGACTTCCAAAAAAATGTTAGTACACATACTTATAGAGAAGAAAGAAAGAAATGTTACAACAACCCAAACATACCTGTCCTGGAGAATACCTTAAATACTACTCTTCCAAAAAAGCCCTTATAGACAATCTATTATCTCACAAAATGTAAATATAACAGTAGTATTGTTATTGCATTAAAATGTAATTAACATATCAGGAACCACTTCAAAAAAACAGAGTTAGTGTACATATTATAGATCAGAATATGACATTATTCAAAAATATATGATAAATCCACATAAGACTTATAACAGCATTCATTACAACAGCCAACTCTTCGTATTCTAGAGTTTTGGATTTCCAACCATCTATAAAGCTTATAAAATGGGGTGTAGTTAATGTTGATGCAAATTCACCCCAGTATCGGATGTGCCCCAGTAAACACATACACAATTAAGGGTTTAGCAATAGGGCACTTCAAGGATTGAAACTCAAGGTCTACATGCAAAACACAAACATACTATTGCCTACCAGCAAAGATGAAGCAACTAACCAAATCAACTATCATAGGCAGTAAAAGGAAGCACCATTCTCATAACAAAGGTACACACGCTTATTACTCTTTGCTTAACCTATATATCTCATTCAAAATCTGCATAGATAATTACTTCTTTTGTTTTTTTTTTCAAAAGATTTCACTATGCATGCATCTCCTTACATATAATAACGACAGTTTGCATCCCCTTACAATCCGGACAATATAAAATACGTATGAACATACTGCTATCATAGTATTGAAAGATTACCTCATTGCTATTAGGATAGAACCTAACCATTGATTTTTCACAGCATGCGAACACATTTAAGTAAACCTACCACAAAAATAATTAGTTAAAAATCAATATAGATAGAGATTTACCGTCAATGTAGCCAGAAATTTGAATATTGATCTTGAACTGGATAAAATTTTCAGATTAGAGAACCCAAGCACAATAGGTTCGAAGTGAACTGTTAGATCTGAGTCCTCCCATCGTATTAGAATCATCGGCTCATAGATTCTTAGGTAGACCACATTTTTGAGTGAACGAATCCGAAAACCGATGAGCCGATGTCTAGCCATAGCAGATTAGCGATCGTTTTTGTAACACCCCAATTTTCAACTCTTACATTTATTACAAATCAGTATTCATATGCTGCGGAAGCTTACATCTTATCAGCAGAAAACTGGGTGCTACCGCCACACCTAGAGTGAATTCTATCACCTCTTTGACAAACTCCACTCTAAGTGCACAGGCTAAACTTACAACATTAACAACAATCCCTGTCTACATCAAAGAGTAGACCCCAACCTCAACTTCCATCCTATTCAGAACTCATCGGGCTACAGGAACCCACCCTATATAACATCTGTTAACAGAAAACACATTGAAGTGTAGTTAGCACGACGGCTAAGCAAGGATATCCATTGTCACTTAAAAGTAGACAAAGGTTTAAAAACACAAATAATTTGGAAGTTCGTAAAGTTTTTACCCATGATTTGAAAACCTACCTGCAACCAAATGATTCACAGATAGTATAGTAGCGTATATAAGTTAAATCATGTAAAGCTTTTCTCAAATAAGAATAATGGCATAACTGCCGCTCAAAATCATTTTCATGTCTTTCAGACGAATTTGCAAACCTTCTCATTTCCAGGAATTTCATCATTTTCACTATACACGCGTGAATTTTCACAACCATACTTGACATCTTCACAATATTCCATTTCTCAGACATCACTCGACTAGTTTCTTGGAACTAGTATCACATATCTCATCATAGTCATTGATTCAACCATTACTTGTGAAAACTCGACTTAGTTTCATTTCAAAGTATGAGGCCTTATAGGAAATGTTGAATATTCCTTGTCGCTGACCGATTGAACCTGGAACATGGGTTTGCGGTCATTACCCAAGTTCTCTTCTCGGTCCCTTGGACGATGGTTCATTAGAATGGCCCCTAGTGTGGCCCCGCCTAGGTCCATTAAAATGACACCAACCCGGAGACGACGGAGTCAATACGCTTAAGTGTGCACACCCCCACAGTCTAGCCATACATGAGTGACGTAGAGACTCGGCGAATAGACTTCGCCCAAGTACGAATACAACTGTACATATCTCAATGACAACTTTCGGTAATTATAGCCCGAGGTAAAAGATAACAAGGTCCTCGTAACTCCTTGAAACTAAGGTTTTATTCATTTTAACATCATTTTCTCATCATTCCAGTAAGGTACACACTCACTAAAAATGGTAT
Source organism: Ipomoea triloba (assembly GCF_003576645.1). Classification (NCBI taxonomy): domain Eukaryota; kingdom Viridiplantae; phylum Streptophyta; class Magnoliopsida; order Solanales; family Convolvulaceae; genus Ipomoea; species Ipomoea triloba. The sequence goes on along the minus strand of NC_044916.1, from coordinate 11,057,867 downwards.
TTTCCTTTTTAAAATAAGGTTTTGACAACCTGCATACCAAAATAGCATACGTTTTTCAACGTAAGTTTTCATAAACATTTTTAGTAGCCAAGTGCTTTTCAAGCATAGCTCAAGTACGAGCAAAATTTGGAAGAAAACACAGTTGAGAAAATACTGAACACATGCTGGTCACTCATTGGATACTTATATATTTTTTACTAACACTACATATATCCATTCCCAATACTTATTCCTTATCATGAATCTCAGTTCATCTTACAATCCAATCATCATCGGTGATCCATAATCATGGTTCCACCATTAACTAATAATAGATAGTTGTTCTTATCACTATCGTCATCAACAACTTTCACTATCATCAACACCATTATAACTTAAGGAAATCACACATCTATAATCGATACTTAGTCACCCATAATCCAACAATTAACCTTAATCACTCTTAAGCATTAATTATTGTCATTAGTAACTACTAACCTTGTAATCCATCATCGACGACAAGTCAACAACATTATAACATCATTATCAAGTCCTCGAAAGCATTAACACCATTATTAACCATAATCCATAATTATCCATTAATCTAAACCATTAATTCATAATTACCAATTCATAACTCATGTACCATAATTATAGCATTATATATCACCACCATAATTACAATTCACCTTCTTAGATCAACAACATAATGACATCACCATCATCAATAACGTTATCCATCATTCCATCATACTGATTTAATTCCATCATTGATCCAATCTTTAATCATAATCCTTATAAGCTCATAATCTTCATAACTTTCCTTATTTATTAATAAGAATAATAGTTCCTAATCACCATTTTAATCACTAATCACCACCCTTAACCATAATTCATAATTAATTTCCACCTTAAATCAATAAACCATAACCCATATGCATAATTACCCTCATTAGTCTTAACCCATCAATATTGTAATCCTTACTTATTTATGAAGCCCATAACTCATATTTAGTCCACAATTTCTCACCTTCAACAACTTACCCATCTATACTTAACATAAATCTTTAGTCCTTAGTCCAACATTATCCTCATCACTAGGCTTCAACGTGAACCAAATCACCATAATTAATCATTAAGTACTCTTAATCATCACCTTAATCCACCATCATTAATTAACAAAATTCATTATTGCCCATAAATCACCATTAAACTTTAAGTACCCCTTAAATCCATCGTTAATATACTCATAAGCTATTAATCATCCAAGAACCACCATCTCATAATCTATTTGCCAACATCCATATTCATAACAACTTTAACAACACCATTAATGAGAACTCACCAACACAACATTTTGTACATATATATTATGTAAAATACAATTACATATATATTATACATACCACATGTACATAACAATTTTACTTAGATCTCATCATATTTCAACCAAACAATCAATTATCCAATTTCAAGTGACTAAACCGACTTAAGGGATTCCTTACCTTTCGGGAATGTACTAATACCGTAGGATGAATCTTGAGTCTTTTCCCCAAATTTCACCTTAAAACCCTAAGATTCCACCAACAACATAACACAATATTTAAGAAATCTTAACTTAGATTCATGTTCTAGGAGGAAAAATAAAGCTATTTACAGAATATAATTGAAGTTTTACCGAATAGTTTGAGAGACCTATGAAGAACTTGGCTATGGAAGCTAGCTTTAATGGAGGAAAAATGGTGAAGATCACTCTCTCTCTCTCTCTCTCTCTCTCTCTCTCTCTCTCTCTTTCTCACGAAATTGAAATGGGAATGAAGAAATGAAATTTCCTTCATATATCTTATCCCATATATATATACATACGTAATGTGATATATATATATAATAATAATAATAATAATAATAATAATAATAAAATATGGGATGTTTATCCAAACTCATCTCTTAAAATTAATATTTTAATTACATGGTAAAAATTGTGACACTTGTCACAACCTTGTGGTTCCAAAAATAAAAATCTTCCAACTTATCAGTTGTGGTCCAAACAGATAAAGTTTCGGTGGAAAATAATTTAAATAGGAAGAATTTTGAAACCAAAAATTTATTCCAGACTAAACCTCAAAATTGGGCTAGGTTCGGTACACTGCGAAATATAGCGATGTTACGATCAAAATAAATTTTCACTCTTATAGCCCGTCAAATTTCAACTTAACTAAGCAGGAAGTTCATACTTAGTCATAATATGCATAATCATCCATTTCCTAGGAAATCCGAGCTGAAAATTCGTTCCTTAAAAAATTTACGGTTCGCGACCGGTACGTATGATCGCAGCTTAATAACTACTATACTCCCTTATAAAAATTCTTTTGAAGTATCGGGAGATCATCTTATGAATTTCATAGCCTAAAGACATATTTTTCGAACCTTAGTCTTATAGGAATAGGCGAGGGGTTACAGTTTTGGCCATAGATTCTAAGGCAACGAATCTGGATATCTCTCCAAAGAGCCCTGAAAATTCTTGCTAAATCATGGACAAATTTGGCCATTGAAACACTGCGTATGTAAGAATGTTTATGCTGAGAAATGAACATAGCCAAATGACAAGGAGATAGTTGACCAGTGCGGTGTGTAGGCTCAAGATTAATGAGTTTTTAGCGTGGTTGGCCGATTAATTATATTAAAACATATTATTTAAATATAATATAAACTCAATATTTTTTGAGTTGCAGGAATTTTATAATTGTATTGGAAAATTATATTATGATAGTATTGATGTGTTGTCTTTGTTTTGCATATTGGATTATAATGGGTTATAATACCCGTTTTTAGGCAAATGTAAATTGTTGTAGGTGTCTTATTGTTAACAGTTTGTGCAACCAATGATTTTATTCTGTCAAACACATAATAACATTCCTTTTTATTTTTTCTGCAATTGTATTTGTTGCGTATGCTATCAGAAAACAAGAACCATCCATCAATCAAGGCGACAAATTTCCAAACTCCCAGAAATGTTAAACGATCTCAAGGTTCAGAACCATGTGTGGTCGGTGTTTTTGAAAATACATTGAATTCCCCATTGAGCATTATAACTCAAAGTAAGTGTGGAGCTAACCATTTACATTATACAATACAGTTATTATATGGTTGGTAACCAAATTAAATGAAATAATATGTGGTAGTATTAAGGTTTATTAATTCAAGTGAATTAATATTGTTCAACTTTATCTTTTTGTTGTAGGTGGTAACTTAATCAAATCGAGCATTAGCTCAAAAAATAACTTTGAGCATGCTGTGAGGGTCAACAAAGGTATAGATTTAGTTTTTGCTATACTAATACAAGTAATTTACTCAACTATGTAAATTAATTAACTTTCCAATGCCAAGTATTCATTTAAGTTTTAATTGCAGATAAACAGTTATCGTTGAACATACCTGGCACTCTCCCATTGTCTGATGTGACTAATGGTTAGTATTCAAGCTATACATACCCCTGCAGATTAATTCGTTTGCTATCAACATTTTATTGTAAGATGGTGCATATTGTAATGTGCAGTTTACCAGACGATAGGGGAATGCTACAAGTCAATGAATATGACACATTGGGACCCAACGCCTGTGCGACAATATTCAACGCATATGAATGAAACATTTACAACCCCCAATCAAATAAAGCTTAGTTCTCTAACAAAAGGTTAGAGTATTTTTAATTGATTATTATAAATGAAAGTATGTTCTGTCCCAAACGAATACGTTTGACCATTTATAAAAAATTTGTTTACATAGTACATTGTTGTACAGGTCTGCCAGCCAGTGATGTGTGTTTGGGATCAAGTATTCCTCTCGAAAGAAATAGATTCATTCTTCAAAGACATGATGTTGAAGTCAACCGTAGTTTAGAAGTTGAGTTTGCAGAGGCTGCTCAGATCAAGGATCAAGTGTCACCCAGCGAGGATGGTAATACGCATCATTTGTCTAACTGCCCTTTTTTTTTTTGCAAAAAAACATATAATAAAAAAAGGTATACGGTTAAGTGTTTATTATAATGTCACCCAGTGATATTACTGACCCAAGCAATATTTGCGATCATTGCAATGCTATATTTTGGTATGAGGAACGAATTAATAAGAATGTCCGCAATGGGAGTGTCAAATACCCAGGCTGTTGTGCTCATGGCAAAATCAAGTTACCAAAAATGCTAAAACCTCCGAGACGTATTTTGGATTTATTTTTTTGTCATGGAGAGAAGAGAAATGTATTTTTATGCAACATTCGTAGGTACAATAATATGTTCTCTTTTACATCATTATGAGCAAAGATTGACAAATCTATAAACAATGGTTCTTGCCCGCCAATGTTTAGGATTAGTGGTCAGAATTTTCATCTAATGGGAGGCCTAAGACCCCAAGATGGTAGCAGGCCAAAATTTGCCCTACTGTACATACATGACACAGAAAATAAAATTGAAAACCGCATCAATTCATTCGGGTAATCACTTCTATTATATTATTTCTTAGTTATAAAATATTATATATTAGCTTAATAACCAATACGAGCTACATCTTGAGACCTAATATCTATTTCTGTTTTATTGTTGCGTAACAGGAGTACCAATGATGACGGCAAACTACATGTTGATATAGTGGAAGATATTAAGCAAGATTTGGATGAGCAGAATGTGTTAGTTAAAACATTCCGTTTTGCAAAATCTAAAATGGAGAATAATCCAAGTGTAGAGTATAAAATCAGGTTGATTGGCAAGCGAAACGGTGATGCACGGACTTACAACTTACCAACTGCATCAGAAGTTGCTGCTTTAATTGTAGGAGATTTATCCCCTACGTCAGGTAACCGAGATATTTTGGTGGAGACTAATTCAGGATCCCTAAAGAGGATAAATGAGCTTAACCCAGCGTATTTGCCTTTGCAATATCCGTTACTGTTTCTCTATGGAGAAGATGGTTATAGGGAGGATATTAAATTCAACATCACCAGGAAGCAAGAATGTGGAGGTAGAGTCCGTGTTTCACAATGTGAGTTCTTCGCATATAGGATGCATGACAGGTTTAATGAAGTGTCAATAATTCTATATGCCAGAGACTTTTCCAACAATTTTTGGTCGATGCATACACCATGGTTGAATCTAGCAGGTTGTTGTTTATTAGGAACAATCAAAAGGCTTTAAGGTGTGAAGCTTACAAAGGACTATCCGATGCATTGACTAGAGGTGAAGTTGATACAACCCATCAAGGTAAACGAATCATCTTACCTTCCAGCTTCACAGGCGGGGCTGGGTACATGATTCAGAATTATCAGGATGCGATGGCCATTTGTAGACACAAGGGATATCCAAATTTATTTATAACTTTTACCTGTAATCCAAAGTGGCCAGAAATACAAAGGTACTTGAAAAAATGTCAGTTGAAGGCTGAAAACAGACCTGATATTGTATGTAGGGTCTTCAAAATGAAGCTTGATTGTTTGGTTAAAGAGATAAAGGCAGGTAATCTCTTTGGTGTTGTCACAGCAGGTATGTTTTATTTCTTACCAAATACTAACAATTTATTTTGCACTATTTTAACTATAAATTGCAAAAGAAATATGTCATACTTTTTGGTATATGTTTGCAGTTGTCTATACTATTGAATTCCAAAAGCGTGGGTTACCACATGCCCACATTCTAATCTTCCTAGAAAAAGCACCCAGCTTATCCACAGCCGCATGCATGGACAATTTCATTTCTACTGAAATTCCAGACAAAGAGGAAGATTATGAGTACTACAAAGCTGTAGAAGAATTTATGATTCATGGACCGTGTGGACTACACAAGATAGAAGAATTTATGATTCATGGACCGTGTGGACTACACAAGACTACCTCTCCATGCATGGTGAACAACAAGTGTTTACACAAGACTACCTCTCCATGCATGGTGAACAACAAGTGTTCTAAACACTTTCCGAAGCCATGCATGGTGAACAACAAGTGTTCTAAACACTTTCCGAAGAAATTTGTTGATGTTTCTTCTTGGGATGCTGAAGGCTACCCAATATACAAGCGTTGTGATAATGGTAGATTTGTGCAAAAGAATGAGGTCCAATTAGATAGTCGATACGTGGTTCCACATAATAGATACCTAATTCTGAAATACAGAGCACACATCAATGTTGAATGGTGTAACCAGTCGAGGTCAATCAAGTACCTCTTCAAGTATGTCAATAAAGGAAATGACAGGGTTACAGCTGAGTTTACAAGAGTACTAACGAGGATGGTCAAGATGAGGTTGTTGATGAAATAAGCATGTTTTATGATTGCAGATATGTATCTGCATGCGAAGCTGCATGGAGGCTTCTTAGCTACGACGTCCAATTCAGGCAACCTCCCGTAGAACGACTCAGCTTTCACCTGCCAGATTGTCAATCTATTATGTTTGAGGACGATGACAAGATAGAAAATGTTCTCAACAGGCCCACGGTAAATCAAAGCATGTTCACTGCTTGGTTTGATGCAAACAAGACTTTTGATGCTGCTAAACAACTGGCTTACATTGACATGCCAACCAAGTTCGTTTGGAAGAAGGATATCAGACAGTGGCATCCACGGAAAAGGGGATTCGCCATTGGTCGCATCTTTTATGTCCCTCCAGGAAGTGGTGAACATATTATTTGAGATGTCTGTTGAATGTAGTTCGGGGCCCCACAAGTTTTGAAGACATCAAGACCTTCCAGGGTGTCACATATGCAACTTTTCGAGATGTATGCTATGCCAAGGGGTTGTTAGACGATGATAAAGAATACATCGATGCAATCAATGAAGCAAGCCAGTGGTCTACTGCAAAGGCAATGAGAAGACTTTTTGTAATTTTATTAACTTCCAACTTGGTGAGCAGGCCTGAAAATGTTTGGAATGCAGTATGGCATCACCTTGCAGAGGACATGCAATACAACAGACGAACAGCGTTGCATGATAAAGGTATTTTACTGAGTTTGTGCCTGTTTGATTTCAATTAGTAAACCCAACAATTGTATTAATCTGCAAATTTATTTAACTTTTTTTTTCCTTTCTTTGTAGATATTTGTTTATCGGAGGAGGAAAAAAAGAATTTAGGATTGATTGAGATCGAGAGACTGTTTCAGTTATACAATAAGTCTTTGAAAGATTATCCTCAAATGCCAATTCCAATCTTTGACGATTCATGGTTAGTTCATAATCGTTTGGTGTTTGAAGAGATGGCTTACAATCGTGCTGCACTCGATAAGGAGACCGAACAAATAGAGAAGCAACTAACTGATGAACAAAGAGTGGTTTACGATACTGTTATCAATGATGTATGCCAAAACATGGGTGGTTTGTATTTCGTTTATGGCTATGGAAGTACGGGAAAAACATTTGTTTGGAAGGAAATATCAGGCAAGATCCGATCCAAGGGAGATATTGTAATAAATGTTGCGTCAAGTGGCATCGCCTCACTGCTACTACCCGGAGGAAGAACAGCACACTCAAGGTTTGCAATACCAATTGTGTTAACAGAGGATTCCACATGCAACATCATTCCTGGTAGCCAGCTTGCATAACTCATGACTTTGGCTAAAGTTATTATATGGGATGAAGCACCAATGATGCACAAACACTGTTTTGAAGCTCTGGACAGAACTATGCGCAATCGAATGCGATCAAAAGATCCGCAGAGTGAGGGCAAAACATTTGGAGGAAAAACAGTTGTATTTGGAGGTGACTTTAGACAAATACTGTCAGTCATTCCTAAAGGATCTAGACAAGATATTGTCCAAGCCACAATAAATGCTTCATATCTTTGGGCAACATGTAAAGTACTTAGGTTGACCAAAAATTTGTGACTAAATACCATGCAACCGGGGGTTAATATCCAACAAGTTCAACAATTTGCAACATGGTTGGCTGATATTGGTGATGGCAAAGTCGGAGGACCCAACGATGGTTATGCAAATGTGCAAATCCCCTCTGAGATGTTATTGCCATCAACAGGTGAAAATATATCAACAATTGTTGATACCATATTTCCATTGTTCAAGGAAAGGGGATGCGATGAAGAGTACATGAAAAGCCGTGCCATACTAGCTCCAACACTTGATGTCGTCAATGCCATCAATGAATATATGAGTGACTTGCATATTGCTGAGAGCAAGACTTACCTAAGTTGTGACATGGTATGTAAATCAGATTCAAGTAATGGTGTACTTTCTGATATGCATACTCTTGAATTTCTAAATGGTCTGAAAGCCTCTGGCATACCAAATCATGCATTAACGTTAAAGGTTGGATCACCAATAATGCTCTTGAGGAACATAGATCACGCACTTGGACTTTGTAATGGAACAAGACTGATGATTACAAGGTTATCTAATCATGTTGTTGAAGCAAAGATTGTAACTTGGAACAATGCCGGTGAGATTGTTTTGATACCAAGAATGTCAATGACACCGACTGATATAAGGTTACCATTTAAATTCCAAAGAAGAAAATTCCCTATAATGTTGTCCTATGCAATGACTATAAACAAAAGTCAAGGTCAAACATTTTCACATGTAGGGTTACTTTTAAGGAAGCCAGTGTTTGTCCACGGTCAACTTTACGTTGCTGCTTCAAGGATTAGTAACCCAAAAGGTTTGAAAATCTTGATAGCCAATGAAGGGGCAGATAGTAATAATCACACTACTAATGTTGTATACCATGAAGTGTTTAATAATTTGTAACTTTTATTTATTCAATAGACATTTTTTTCTTACTAACAATTTCTTAGAATTTACTCCATTCTGGTAATATAGTCAAATACCTTTGACTAATGAATAGAATTACTTTATGCCGTGCATCGCACGGGTAAACTGCTAGTATACTATATATCGTATATGAGTATATATATATACACACACACACACACACACACATATATATATATATATATATGAGGACACATTAAATTGAGGTGTAATCTTAACCATCCAATATAATAAAATAAATGGTAGAGATTACCATCTTATATGATACATATCACGACACATTGCTATTAATAAGGGTAAAGAAGTGATTTTGGGTTTAGAAGTAATTAAGGTAGGATTTGTATTTACAAATTTAGCATTTCAGCATCAATATAATTATGGAATGGATGGGATTTTAACAAGGATGTTGCCTAGTCTGGGTGATGCATAGCAGCGACAATTAACGTATAGACCTTGATTTAGCCATAGCAGGCATAGAGGCCATGTCCGACCAAACATTGGGCAAAACAACATGCGAAAACGCCAAGACAACCACCATGCATGGTATGTATTTGGTTCCTTGTACCCTTGTGCTCCGGAATGAAGGTAGAAACACCAAGATTACTCATCCACACGTAATCTGGCGTAGGTAAATAGGTAGTTTAGGATTGAAAGCGATACACGAGAATACATGTATGTGGACGTAAGTTCTTGTGTGCCGACGTGATGGATTTAGTGTGGCGTACTAGTAAATTGTATGTCACAATTGTTATAGTTATAATTGAAGGCATAAAAATCCTGGGAGATGGATTACGTGACCACTAATAATACTTTTAAGTAGATACTCAACAAGTTTGTTTACGTATCTTTGTAGTTTAATTACATATTCATGGTTTGTATTTGGGTTTTGTGAATATGTAAATCCAATATGAAATTGAAAGCCGTCAAGAAGTAATGCAAATGGGGAAATAGAATGCTTCATTGTAATTCATGGTTTGTTTAGTACTGTAATTTATGCAATGGTGAATAATGGATTTGTAGAAATATAAAAAACCAAATTAGGTTAGTTAGGGTAGGTTTTCGTGTGGCTATGAATTGTTTGAGAATAATAATTTATGAGAATGGTGTGTTGTACTAGTTAAATGTGTGACACAACTTTAATAGGCAAAATATAAACACAAACAATAATGATTCACATGTTATATGGACGTATTATATTGTTTGAATATGAGTGAAGACGATAAGCACGTATACATCTAAATGTTTGTAATTGTGTGCCGACGTGGTGAAAATTGTGTGCAGTTCGAGTAGGTTTTGTGTGACAAAATGTAAATATGTATATTTGAAAGCTTAAAAACCCGGGAGTTAGAAAATGTGAACAGTAGGAGTATTTTAAGTAGAAGTTTGCCATTTTTTTGTTGGTATGTTGGGCGTATAATTACATAGTGCAAGGTTTGTGTAGTGGGATTGTGAATATGCAAATGAAATACAAAAGTGCTAGCTAAAAATTACTATGGCAATTGATAATCCAGAATGATTTATGATCATTGATGGTTAATTTAGGGCTTTCGCGATGTGTTTGTTAATGGTTGTAATGTTTGCCCAATTGTACGTGAAATATTAAATGCAAAACGTACACTGTGTCGATATAATGGATGACATTCTGAAAAACTATGTGTTACAAAGTTGGATTAAATCTGTGAAATATTAAATGCAAAACACTGTGTTTATATAATGGATCTCGGCGAACCTCGTCCCTTACAACATTAGGAGCATCAACAAAATCATTATCAGCGGTCTCAATCTGAGTCGAACACCCCACTGAAGGAGCCCCTCGTTGCTTTTTTGCTGACAACAACAAACACACAAAAATGATTACCATAACACAAATTTTATCAAGTATGGCACACGGTTAACACAACGTGACACACATTACAAACAACAACAAAAATCAAAAGAGAAATGAACAATTGAAAAGGACAAATCCAAAGCATGGTAAACTTGAACGATACAATTTATATTTATAAGTCGACTCAAAAGAAATTAGTAAAAAAAATAAAAGATTGGAAATAACCAACCAAGAAACTCACAATACCCATCAAAGGCAAACATTACAACTAATAAAGGCACACACCTACACCAGCCGTGGAACACCAAAAAACTGAATATCAAAAACCTAAATATATCCTCAAAAATTGAAAATTTATTCGAATTATTTGAATAAATGATTAGTACCACATGAGGCACACAATAAACCATCCCTGGTCAAATAACCAAAACACATGTGGTGCCCATTATTCACAATGGTAATAAATGTGGAGTTCCCTACCAACACCAAAAACTAAATAATAAATATTGGCACACAATTATTCCTATACGGCACACAAGTATTCTTAACAATGAAACCAATCTACCATGATATCCAAACTAGCAAACTACCTAAAATTGTACCAAAAAAGTAAACAAACAAATTACCAATGAGACTAAAAACAATCAAACAACAATAAAATTAAAACTAAATATTTCAAAAACAATGATATCCTCTAAAATTACAATTTCATGGTAATTATTTGAAACAAAGAATGAATAAAATGGTAAAGTATTGAAAATAATTCATTAGCACTGAAATCATGCAATAATGTAAACAAATCGTACCACAAATATATGAAAAGAAAAAAAAAATTAAAACAAAGCTGGCTAACAGATTAAAATCAAAGTATTCATAACGGTAATCAATGTGGAATTCCCTACGAACACCAAAAACTAAATATACAAATATTGGCACACAATTAATACTGTACGGCACACAAGTATTCTAAACAAAGAAATCAATCTACCATGATATCCAAAACTAGCCAACTACCTAAAATTGTACAAAAAAAAAACAAAGAAAATGCCAAAGAGATTAAAAACAATCAAACAACAATACAATTAAAAATACATATTTCAAACACAATGATATCCTTAAAAATTACAAATTGATGCTAATTATTTGAATAAATGTGTAGTAAATCATGAGAAACACAGAAAACCCTTCCTGGTCAAATAACGAACACACCTCTGGCACCCATTGTTAAAAAAGTAATAATGTTGACTTCCCTAACAACAACAACGAATTACTAAATAGTCACACACAATTGCTGCTAAATGGCACACAAGTATTCTAAACAAAGAAACCAATCTATCATAATGTCCACAATCTTCAACTACAAAAATTATATAAAAATAAACAAATACACAAAGTCAAACCCCTAAACCAGACTAGCAAATTGCCTAAAATTATACAACAAAAAAAGGAACAAAATTTCAAACATAGTTATACAAAAACTGACTAAAATTATACACTGCCTAAGTGTAGTCAATATATATATAATCTAAAACTGGCTACAATTATACAAAAAAAGAATCTGTGCATAATTTTAACAACTTATAAATAGAACATACATAAGATCAATACGTGTGTACACGACAGATACCAGCATGGCACACATAATATACAGTCATGGCACACAACACACCCATATATGAATTACTACGTGGTTTTTACCGCAGCTGGGGAATTATAAATGCCAACACTCTAAATGGAGATATGACTTTATAATCAAACTAGAAAAAAAAAAAAAAAACTAAACAAAAAGAAAAAAAAAACTAAACATAGTGCTAAGAATCAGAGCAAAATTTATATTTTATTCAAGACCTTAACAAATACATTTACAACAATGCAAGACAAATCAAAATCATCCCAACACAACCCGAATACGAAAAAAAAAAAAAAAACTAGAATGAACACCAAAAACACACACGTAAATTGAACCATAAAATGGACAAAAAAAAAAACAACAATGAATTGGAAACCCACAAAAATAAAAATTCTAACGCCAACAAATAACATTAATACAAACTAAATAACAAAGACAACCATCCCTCCTCCAACCTCCGGCCGACTCATCGAAAAATTTCCAGAACCCCGAACGGAAAACACTACCCACACCCGAACAAAAACACAAATGCGAGACTTATACAACGACGCAAAACATCAAACACGCCGAAAAAAAAACACGAATGGAAAAAAACATGTAAAAAAAAGCAGAAGAGGAAGAACCATACTTGACACGCGGCCCCACCCGACTACCCAGCCCTCTTCCCTCGCTGACGACCACCGCCTACGTCTGCCATTAATGCTCCGGTCAAGTACAATGCGCGAGAGACTCCAACAATAAAATCGCAACAGAGACGGCGGTTGAATGCTTTGAGAACCGAACAGGATAGTGACAAGCCGTGGGTCTCAAAATACATCCGAAAAATAAGCCTACCAAATTAAAACACAAAGTCACATTGACAAAAATACCCTCCCCATACTAATACACCAATAAACCACGCCTATTTTACCCAAAAATTAATCTAATGTTACCATTAATCTACACCATCCATCTTTACGATCCAACACACACCAATTGACCTCATCATCCTCTATAATATCAGAGTTCTCACCTGAATACATTCCTCTATATATATATATATATATATATATTTTGGGCACAAGTATTATAATCAATTTTCCTTGATAGGGTATAGGAAATTTTATTACACTATGGAATTACATGTGTAATATTTATTAAGCTTATAAAAAAAAAATTTCTCTTTTTGAATTTTAGTGTATGCATACGTCGCTATTGTACCAATAACAATAGAAATAGAATTTAAAATTTTTGGTTTTGACCTTTTATATATTCATTACGTACATAGGTAGTATAACAGTAATAATGGAAATTGAAATTTATTTATTATTATATATATATATATATATATATATATATATATATATATATATATATATATATATATTTTGGGTACGAACATAGGTAGTATTATATTAATAGTAAGAATGATAATATAAATGTTAATTGTATTGGTTTCTTGCTAATGGTGTGCGTAGGGAGTAATAATAATAATAAAATTAAATTTTATTTGTCTCCTTTCTGTACTCTTACCGTACGTGTACAATAAAATAATATTACCAAGAAATGTGTGAGTACAAGTGAGAACGTGAATTATAGTATATTCTTTTAAGATGTGTACATTGGTGGTTGATTTTGAGTATAATTGTGATATTTGCCATCTTTCAAAAATGCCATTTTTGAATAGTGGTGAATTAAGGGTTAAATAAAATGTTACCCTAAAATTTCTTAAAGTATGAGCAAAATTTCTCAGGCAAAATATTATTTTCAAACTATGGAAGTGTGTTGATAAATTGATTTACTTGACATTGTGGAGTATTCAGTTATATGCTGGATACTAGGGCTATGCCCTGTTGAGGAGTGGTTAGGATAATCCTACCACTAGGGTTTATACCCTGTTTGAGGAGTATTCGGTAGGAACCATCCCCGGATACTAGGGTATTTATTGTCCTGTTGAGTTGAGGAGTGGTTAGGTTATGCCTACTACTAGGGTCTTTGTGCCCTGTTTTTGAGGAGTATTCGGTAGGAAAAATCCCCGAATACTAGGACTAGTAACTTCTCGGTGAGGCTTGGAATCCTCACTTGGGGGTGTGCACACTTAAGGTTGGAAACCTGTTTCCATTAGCATGGGAAATTTTGTGGAGTGTTCAGCGTAGAGCTGTTCACTAGGGCCTAAGTTTAAAGGACCCTGTCCCATTGTATATGTAGTATGTGTAACACCCCGGACCTACCTTCCCGTACATCCGAGGCATTACCGCCACACCTNCCCGTACATCCGAGGCATTACCGCCACACCTAGAGAGAGAGTTTTATCATTCCGCGATAAACCTCACTCTAGGTGCACAGGCTAAAGGGAACTCTTCTAACCACAACCATCACCCAACAGATACTTAAGCACTTTTATACATATCAACTGGTAAGGCTTCATTAAGCAAAATATATATTCTTGCAACGATACATACATAAGATTGCCCCTCGGGCCAAAATACAAACGAGGTTCAACCTAGACGCAACTGGTCATGCCTAGCCATCACTAAGGCTACAAAAAATATATGTACACCAAAAAAATTTCCCAAAAACTCCCAAGGATCCGACGTCTAGTTGAGCATACGGTACACGGGGCCGGTGAACTCTCCCCAGACCAGGTGCCACTCCCCCTCATACTAGGTAATGTGGTCCAAAAACCGAGAAGTGGTTATGACCATCGACCACTCCTCCCAAACATCCCGAGGGCTAGGGTCCCAAGGGTAGGCGTACTGCACAATGAACTCCAGGGGATCACTACCATCTAACGGCTCTATGGGGTAAAAGCCATAAGCAGCATGGACCTCGTCCATAACCGGGCAAGAGACNTAATCGTCATAATCCATGCCCTGACAAACATACTCCGGTGAACTTTCGGAGTTCACCGGACTGCAGGAACTGACGCTAGACTTCATCTGATAGGAACACAGTGAAGTGTAGTTAGCACGACGGCTAAGTAAGGATATCCATGGGTCATTCAAAACTAAATAAAGGTTTTGTAAAAGTTGTTACATAGAAAACACTATACCTAACTCATCGGCAAAGATTCTACATGCAACAGTTATAAATAGCAACTTGGATACATTATGAGCACAATTCAATAATGTCTCATATCATTTTCCCTCTTGACAAGGTCAATTGGTAATCATTTACATACCCAATAATATATTGTTAAACAATTTAAGCATACTAGTAAGTAGTAGAAAACATAGATCACACATCTTGCTTGTAACCACTTTAGTAGAAAAACCTTTCCCTCATAATGAAATTCTCATCACTTTTCAAAGAGAGAGATCACCCACAACCTTTGGGTACTTAAATACTTGTCACATCTTTCTTTCCCGTAGCTACTGCGTAACTACATTCATATTTCAAAATTCCACTTAGTCCTAGATAGAAAGTGTGAGGCCTTTGGAGTCCTTTCTCCACTTTTGACCACTTGGATCATTGAACTCGGGTTCAGTGGTCATCGCCCGGTCTAATACTGATCCCCTGGACTTATAGGAGCGTTGGAATGATTCCTAGCTGGCCTCACTAGGTTCATAAGAACGACACCCACCCGAACATAGAGTGACTATACTTAAGTGTGCACACCCCCGTAGGAGTACCTTTTCCTTCCGGGTGATATAGTACTCGGCGAATAGACTTCGCCCACAGTATGATTGATCATACACATAATTACCATGCGGAATAGGCACTTTAAGCTCATCTTTATTCCGTGGTTAACAAGATCCTTCACCACTTTTACTAGAACTAAGGTTTGAAAACATTTTTCTACTCTTTCCCTTTTCTTGCATTGAAAATATTTTGGACATACTTGGGTCAATTCCAATACTCGGAAGTTAATTCTCCTTTTAACCTAATTCAAAAATTCTCCTTTTCTTTTACAAAACATTTGGATGATCCACTAACATCCTTTCACAAAAGCAATTCAAGTGTAACTAGCACACACTTTCAACACCACATTTTTCACATAGGTATCATACTTGACACATTTACATCTCAATGCATATAACATATACACTTCCCAACCTTAACATGGGCACAACACTCCTAGTACATATATTCTTTATATGCACATAATACTACCTTTCATTCTAATAATACATACATACCTTTTAGGTATGTATTTATATAAACATATACACCCATACGGCTTACATATATTTCAACCAAACTATCAATTATCTAGTTTCAAACAACCTCAACCAATTAAAGGGATTCCTTACCTCAACCGGGTTTCTAATTTTGTAGACGATCCTTGTAGATGATTTTCCCCAATTCACCTTAAAACCCTAGAATTCCATTAACCACATAACACATGATTTTAAGAAATCTTAACTTAGATTCATGTTCTAGGATGAAAAATAAAGCTATCTACCGAATAAAATTGGAGTTTTACCGAATATTTTGGAGACTTGTGTGGAGATCTTGGCTATGGAGTGTTGGAGCTTGAAGAAGAAGATGAAAATTTCACTCTCTCCTCTCCTTGAATATTTCGGCCAACACAAGGGAAAAAGGGGAAAAAAAATGCTTAAATATTTACCCACTTGGTTGACTAGTCTCCTCCCAACTCATGCTAAATAATGGTGACATGTGTCACCTCTTTGTGGTTTGATCTTAAAAATATCTTAGCTTGGACTGATTGGGATTAAATTAGATGAACTCTCGGTAGAAACTAATTTAATTCAAATAATTTTTGAACCCAAAAATTTATTCCAGTCTAAAACTCAAAATTGGGCTAGGTTCGGTACACCGCGAAATTTCGCGATGTACGATCACAAATAAATTTTTTTGCTGCTATGGGCTAATCTAATTAAATAAGAAATTCCAGAATAATAGTATGGTGTCTAAAAATCCATTTCCTAGGACAAACGGGTCCGAATACTCGTTCCTAAAATTTTTACGGTTCGTGACCGGGACGTACGATCGCA